>NC_135419.1:29517822-29625322 GCF_051991245.1 Festucalex cinctus | reverse complement strand
GATTTTGAAAGAGATTGGCACTCTGTCAGCTCGCCGGTTAGCACTAAACACATCCCAAATAGCACGATGCACAGCGTTGTACACCACATCCAAACCAGTTAGAGCTACAAAAGCCATCGGTCGACAACATAACTCTGCGGGAAGCTCCCATTGCGGACCCGCCATCCTCAACTTTCAACAGCGGATTCTACTACAAAGTCGAAAGACAACGAATAAAGTCAAAATACACTCGATAATAACGGGGATCGCTAGGCGTGTTCAGCGTAGCAATTACTAAACGGTCACAAATGAAACATACGTTTACAGCCCGACTGACGTAAATGTATAACCACCAGGATGTATTGTAAATATGAATTTAGACAGGTGACTCACGGTCAACGACTGGTTAGATCAGAAAACCGCCGATCGTTACCAACAACAACCTCATTATGAAACCGGAATTACATTTTTATCGAACAAAACGTATTCTGCTATGATCGAAAAAAGAAGCAAAACACTCCGTCGAAACGTTGTATGTCGCGAGTTCCCGAGGAGAAGGAGAAGAAGGGTGGGATCACTGATCTGAATATATGACTGGATAGCCAAGACTTTTGAAGCCAGGAAGGCCGCCATATTGCTTCTCCAAAGAAACGTTTCTTGGCTATTCACAGTATCAAAATAACTTTTGAGACAGTACTTAGTAGAAAAGCATGATTTATGATTATTTAAATTTCTTAAACATGAACAAGAGGACTTCAGAAATTTTAAAATGTGCCGTAAATACATGTGTAAATTATATGCTTAGAATGATATCTGCACTGTAATTCAACAATTGGGATCAAAGGAACTGAGCAATAAACGAAAAAAAGAGGGTCTTCAAAGCAGCACCCCCGTCCCAGGCAGATACTAACTGCCTACGAGTTGTATATACCTAATCTGTACTTATATCGTATGGGGTATATGCCACGGAAGAGGCGGGACTTCCGTGATTTTGCACATGAACTTTGATTCCCGTCAGCGTTGCAAACGCGCAACCGAGGGCCACAAAGTCGGAAGCACAAGTATTGGGACGCAGCCCACACGTCGCAAACCGAAACGGAACCAAAGCTCATGTGCAAAAATATGGCGTTAGATTTGTGCCACAATTCCGTGCGTAACAAAATGTGTTTCGTACGTACAAAATGTGTTTCGTACGTACCAAAAATGTGTTTCGTACGTACAAAATGTGTTTCGTGCGTACAAAACAGTCCTCGCGCACGCTTGTTTCGTCTCTCCTCAACACGTACGAAACTTTGATTTACGCTTGCGATGCAAGGGTCGAGGCGTGATATTTGTGCCACAATTCTTAACCAATCAGGAGTCGGACAGGAAAGCAAATCCTGATTGGCTGTTTAATATCCAATCAGGCAGAACTTTGACAACGTGTCGTCACGCCGCGTTGCATCATGGGCGCTTCTTCGATTTTTATTTTTTATTTTTATTTTTTTAAACAAGCACTCGGTCCTTTCCTGTTTGACTTTTTGTCTGTATTTCTGCTGATTTTTATTTACTTAATCGAAGTTTTGTTATGTTACGGGATGAATCAGCTCCTAACTGCTTTCCTGCTTAGCGGAAGAAGGAGGGAAAACAAGTTTTAGCGCTCATGGTGATGTTGGATGACGGCATAAAATAGAAGAAAAAAAAAAGAGAAGAGGCTAACCTGCTACTTACGTTTTCATTATGGTAAGTTACAAAATACTGTACTGTATTTAAGTCAGTAAATCCTATAGTTTTGTCCTCTTTTGATCGTGCTTCTATCATTACAATCCTAAACAATGCATGCCATCATGAGTGGCGTTGTATAAGAAGTAGAAAAGAAAATGTTAGACCATCCATTTTTCTTTAGTAATTAGTGCCTGGTACCACTAAAGGCATATCGTGAATAACAGAAAACATTGAATACATAAGAGCACTGTGTTTGGCAGTCCAATGCCATAGTTGTTGACGTACAAATTGAATTCATTTTGGTTACAAGACAACCATACACCATGACTAGCAGCTGTTGAAATAAACATGTTTGCCCAAAATAATTGTTTTACTAATGTGAGAAACATGGTTGATCTTGTCATTTTTCCATAACAACAGATAGACAATTAAAAATCTGAGCGCTAACCTTGGGTTTTGTTTTTATTACCAGACAACAAAGATGACAAAGGACCCAGAATGCACCTGATGACACCACAACAGAAGTGTCAAAAACACCACGAGAAGCAGAAGATGAAGAAGTGGAGTGGAAAAAATATTGATATCGCGCTATTGGCCCATGCAATATGCATATAACAGACATGCAATAAGTTTCATATGGAATTTTTTGCTTTTATCTGAATTTGACCAGTCAGCCACTTGCTAAAATGTGCACCACCATCCACTAGTTGAACATTATTGAAGTCATTACAATTAAATAACTGAATACATTTTACTGCATGAGAAATATAATTTGTTCATTAGATAATAAAATCATCAGTCATTTCTTTAGATCCATATTAAATATTGCAATATCTATTGCTATATTCAGCAAAATCGCGTATTGCATGATTTTCCAATTTTGTGCAGCCCTAATTCCTGACGTTTTTGAGCCAGCTGATGAGACCAATTTGACTTAGTCATTAAAATGTCTGTAGGAAGAGTCAGAACGTGAAGCTTGAGCTTGACAGCAGAGAAATCAAGAGCTCCTGAAGAATGACAACATTAACATTGGACTATCATAATTTGAATTTCGAATAGTTGTAATGGCCTGTTTTGCAGCATACCAAATCAAACATTTTTAAAATATTTTTTCTCCTGTAAGTTGTCGACACTTTTACTGAACTTATTTAAATGTGTCTTGCAAACAGTATCATTGACAATTAGAAAAATAAAAAGTGTCACACACACTGTATTCGGAACAACCTGTAAACAATAACCAAAATACTATTGCAGGTACAGTGCCAATGCAGTACATGACACATTTATGGTTTCAAGATTAAAGTGCGGAAGTGCACACACTGCACATTTGCCCATCATTGACCAAGAAGACCTCAGAGTACTGTACTCACGATGATGTATTGAGAATGCAAGACCCAAGAGGTTCCACAGATGAAAATATATTACACATTGTATTTGTAATTGACACTTAATGATGCATTATCGATCAACAAACAGCAAACTGTACATTTTGTTTTTAAATCAAATGAATCGTCCTCAGTTACAGTGCATCTTTGCAGTTTTTATTTCAAGTTTTACACACAGTAGGCATGGTAGACTGCTATTGTGGAGCCATCCATCGCCGTCCCATCCATCTCAGCTGTACTCTCTATCCTTAGACATCGTATTGATGACTGTGACCCGGATATAGAAACGATGCGCAATCTGGATTGGTTTACCTGGTAAATTGGAAACAAACAAAAGCTCAAGGTTATTAATTGTAAAACGTGAAACAATCATATCCATCCATCTTCATGTAGTTATGGGAAAACAATGTGACCATCCACGTTTCTACAGTTTCTTGTTCATGTTAAATGTCTAGTACAACTAAGGGTAACCACTTCATAACCTCTGCAGCTATAATATGATGCTCTTTTGAGGGAGAACAGTCAGAAGACCTTTGCAATAATCAAGTCTACTGGAAATAAAAGCATGAGTCAGGTTCTTCTGGTATGGAGCATGCAACCCTTCGGTCGAAGTCTTTTAGGTGGTAAAAGGCTGCTTTAGTGATTTGTTTGAGATGGCATTTATGTGCACAAGTATACAGGTAATGACAACAAAATTAACTTGTGAATTGAATTCAAGAGCTGATATCTCGTAATTTTCCACGATTTTCTAATCAATATCACTAACGTACTTACAAATCAGTAACTATGGCATTGTGTTAACAGTGCTTTTGGACATTCCATGTTTTTTTCTGTCTGTTAGTTACACGATATACATTTGGTGGCACTAGGCACTAAAAATGCATAAGAAAATAAAGAAAGGGGGTGGCGATTTTTTTTTCTTCATCATAACTATGCACATCCATTGCCAATGTCGTGTATGTAACTATTACATACAATTTTGATTGTCTTGGAAGCCTGTGTGTGATAGTGGCCAAGTTAAAAGATGCTACTTACCGTTATGAAAATGTTGAAAGTAGTCTTCGATTCGGAAGTTAGCGTCCCCCCCAACGGTCATCCCACGGTCCCATGAGGGCTAAAACTTGTCTTCCGCTAAGCAGGAAAGCAGTTGGGAGCTGCTTCACCCCGTAATATAACAAAACTTTTGTTAAGTAAATAAAAGTCAGCAGAAATGCAGATAAAATACAAACAGGAAAGCACCGAGTGCTAGTAAACAAAACAAAACAAAACAAAAAAATCGAAGAAGCGCCCATGATGCAACGCGGCGTGACGACACGTTGTCAAAGTTCTGCCTGATTGGATATTAAACAGCCAATCAGGATTTGCTCTCCTGTCCGACTCCTGATTGGTTAAGAATTGTGGCACAAATATTACGCCTCGACCCTTGCATCGCAAGCGAAAATCAAAGTTTCGTACGTGTTGAGGAGAGGCGTAGCAAGCGTGCGCGAGGACTGTTTTGTACGCACGAAACACATTTTGTACGTACGAAACACATTTTTGGTACGTACGAAACACATTTTGTACGTACGAAACACATTTTGTTACGCACGGAATTGTGGCACAAATCTAACGCCATACAAAAACAGTCCCGCCTCTTCTGTGGCATATACCCACCCCATAGTCTGCTCGCGAGATGGGAAGAGTAAGATGGCCGCCGTGTCGCTGCAACGGCTTTCACGGGTGTGTATTGGATATCGGCTATCCAGTCATACATTCAGATCAGTGTTTTTTTTGTTTTTGTTTTTTTTTTGTTTTTTTTTTGGTAATTTCATGCGGTGAGAAAACAACGTTTTTGTCGCATTATCGCCCCCATTTGGTACGGAGTGTAGATCGGGATTTCACCTCTTGTGTTGTACAAAAATACTGTAAATAAACGTGTCATGAAATATTGCTTTAGTTCAGTGTTTACACACTCATTTGTTTGTAAGAAAATACAGCTCTGACTTTTAAAAGGGAATTAAAGGGAGAAGAGTAGAGGAAGAGGAGATTATTTCTATCATAACATCTCTTTCTCAGAAATCACCTGAATGTCTTGTCTATTATTGACAAAGAAACACTTAGAGAAAACCAAAGCAAGCTTGACAATTTATATATGCTTAGAGCAAAAGGTGCCATTATAAGATCGATGCAAAAGTGGATGGAAGAGGGGGAGAGGAATTCGGCATACTTTTTTTTTTTTTTTTTTAAGATTAGAAGTTACATTCTCAAAATAACACTATCCGACAACTTAAAATTGACAATGTTCTTTGTGATGATCCTAGACGAATTACATACTGTTGTAATCTTTATAGTAAATTGTATACCTCTCAGTATTGTAATAGGAGCGCATCTGGCTTTTTAGATTCGATTGAGATGAATAGAATTGATATCACAGATGAGAGATGTGTGATGCTCCTTTGACTCTTCTACAAATTACGGATTCCAACAAAAGTCTTAAACTAAATAAATCTCCTGGGGTCAATGGAATAATTTCAGAAATCTATCAAATATTTGCCGAGCAGTTGAGCCCCTTTTTGTTAAAAGTGTTCACTGAAAGTATTAATAATGGAGCGCTCCCTCCCTCCCAAGGTCTAATTCCGCTTATTCCTAAACCAAAAAAATATGTGCTTTTTCTTGATAATTGGCATCCAATTTGTCTTTTGAATAACGATTATAAGATAATACCAATTGCTCTTGCCAAACGACTTAAATTAGTTTTGAATGCTATCAAAGATGAATCTCAGTCTGGGTTTATGGATAATAGGCATAGGCCTATAGCTAATAATATTAGGCTGGTATTAGACATTTTAGATTATTCTGAATTGATTAATGACAATAGTTGTGTCCTATTTCTGGATTTTTATAAAGTATTTGATTCAGTCGAACACAAGTTTATTTTGAAACCTTTAGAAAAATTTGGTTTTGGTTAATTTTCTCGTAAAGCTATTCGCACCCTGTATGCTAATAATAACAGTTCTATTAAATGAGTACAGGTACCACTCCTCGTTTTGACTTTAGACGGGGAATCCGACAAGGATATCAGATTTCTCCTTACCTTTTCCTCCTTGTTACGCAACTTTTAGCTAACTATATTAATCAAACTCTTTGAGAGGAATTAAAATTGCAGAGCGAGAAATATTTATTTGTCAATTAGCCAACGATACAACTCTTTTTCTCAAAGGCTCTGACAGCGTCTGCTCTGGATATCATAAATGTGTTTTCTAGGTCTTCTGGACTATACTTGAATTTAATTGAATGTGAGCTTATGGCAGTAAAAGACTTGATTTTTAAAGGTACACTCAGTATTATACAGTGGCATCTAGTGGTGAAATAAAAAGTCATTCATTTAAAAAAAACAAATGTTTGTGTTAGTAGTAAGTAAAAAGATATGTTGTATCGCATAAACATACTTTTTTTAAATATAACGGTAAGTATATAAATCACTAATTATTTTACATGACCGCGCCTCACCTGCTAGTGTCCGCCATGTTTCGCCGCCATCTTTCTGCTACGGGTGCCGTCAACGACAAATTTCAGCGCTCCATTTCTTAACGCGTTTTTGGAACGCCTTTGCAGACGCACTTCCGGTTTGTATGGCGACCGCATGTACACGAAGAAGAAGAGTTTCCGGTCCCCGAAGAGAGCATTATCAAGCATCACAATTGCTTTGGGAATTTATTTTATTTCAGCGCGACAAAACAAGAGTTTATATTGTAGCCGCATTTGCCAGATGGAGAGAAATGAGGAACAGACTAGGTTTGGGACGTGCCAGTGCCTTCGACTGCTTTCTACTTGACCGGTAAGTAAGAGTACATTTGTGTTTACGTTTTGAGAGCGAGAGAAAAAGTATACACCGTACTAATTAATACGATGTTCGTACCTTTGTTTTACGATCACTGTAGCTGTTGATTAGCAACTCCGCACCACTCGAACGATTTCGTTATGTAGCTACTTGCTTTGAAAAAAAAAAAAGATTCCCGCTGGCACGTTATATTTAGAGTAAATGCGCAAGTTATTGTGTAATGTAATGTAACTGTGATTTCGGAGGTATATTTGCCCATAACTTCAATGGAGAATCTAAAGCATACTGTATTAGTGGAGGAGTTGAAAATTATTATTTTCGTTGTGGTTGGTGAAAATAGTGTTCTCGAAATTAATTTTCGGCAGGGAATAACTTTCTGGACTTAAATGCTGGCTGTACCGTAAGCACTGCTAGAGTCTGAACTCTCTCACTCAAGTGTGTACTGGTCCATTGTGTAATTGGGTGCACAAGAATTTACAGGCTGCTACGTTTTCCACGGAAACTCGACAAGCAAGCAGCCTTTGCATATTCTATGCAGTCAAGTTACTTTTTTCTAGCTAATACAATGTTTTGGGCCCAAAAACTAAAGATCTTACCTCTATTTTGGGGGCTTTGTTGGAAAGTTGGTGACATATAGTAGCATCATCAATTATTTTATTTTATTTTATAATTTTGTTTTTGTTTGTGTCACACTAGATCAACAGCCAAACTTGAGGGCTTCCAGAACCATATTCTGATGTATACAAGCATTCATGCACCGTTTAAATACATCACCGACCTGCAAGAAAAAAAAAATATCAAGGGGAGAGTCAGCAGCCAAATTGGAATGCCCCGAATGAGGACACTTGAATGGAGGACCCCAGAAGGCTTCGGTGTTGTACCACCAGTATCTCCACCTACCATATCTGAGCTGCAACAAACTGAAGTCAGCCGACGTCTTGGTATGTCATTTACATATGGACGGTATTACACACTACATTAACTTTTTGTGTGAAGCAATACGGAATGGTCACATGTACAAGCACCACTTGTTTTAAACAGGACCTGCTGACCAGGTGTCTGAAGCCATGGAGTGACTCCTCCCTCACTTTCCTCAGCAAGCCTTTGAAGAATATGATATCATCGTTGGTGGGAACATGCCCTCACTCCATAACATGTACTTGTGCAGTCAAGGAGCATGTAAAACTTAATAAAACCAGCAAACATTGAAGTGACTTCATTTTTACTGCAGTCTGTTCACACAATCAATGGACAAGCCTTCCTTAATTTTGCCCCAATAACATCATAGAGTAGGCGAAAAGTAGTGTTACAGATCATACTATGTGTTCGGGAGAGTTTGAGGAATGTTGCAATGTTAATGGGGGACAATGTCAGCACACACACACAAAAAAAAACAAAAAAAACATCATGGTATTGAGGTAATCAGATATTTTAGCTGTGTACAACACATGCCTGCTCTGTAACACTACTTTTGGCCCAAACCTGTATGTCTATTTTCCATATTTTGAAATGCACAGCGTATTGGTAAATTTCTGGAACAACTGCAATTCATGTAGCTCATTATATTCTATTTTTTTAGTTAATATGTTCATTTCATGTAGACTTTTATTTTACTTTATTTTATTTATTCCTTTTCATGTACTGTACCTTACATTCATTGGCCAATGAAGAATTCCTTGTCATTGCAAGCATTTATAATAATTCTCCAGGCTTTTGATGTTTTACATTTCTAGTCATGTAAAATAGTGTTAGGTTAGGTGTCGAATGAACACTGCATGTTGACACCAAAGGAAATAGTATTTTTTAGTTATTCAAAATGTACAAATTAACACACAACAACAATATACAAGTTATACAAACTACAACAACAAGTGTCAGACATGGACTAATTATATGCCAGGTAAAAAACCTTTGTATTGTCCTCGAGGATCTGGGAAAGTGTCACTTATTTGCCACAAGTCACCAAGGTGCTGCAGTCTGGGATCCAGGTACAAGAAATCATGGTGGTGCTGATGTGTCAGCAATGTGTCAAAAAGTATTTCTTGGTGTCAGTCTATCAGCTGGACTTGGATATCTTCATGTTCCCCCATGGTCATTTCCTGTACGAGTCTCTGCAAGAAGGTAACAATTGTATGTCAGATGAGGTACCAAACAATGAACTGAAAGTCACTGAGCCAATGAAGTACATTATTACATGAGCAAGACTATTTGTGAAAGCCATGTAAATTCCTGCACATCGAAGTACAAGGAAGCTGTTGTATCTTCAATCAAAACTAATTAAGTTGCTTAGTGATATTTATTAGGTAAAATTGTTCAATATGGTGACAAATCGATATCTGAGTAAAGGGTTTCAAATGTTTTTGTAAGCAGCACTTTTCTGAGTGGTTAGTAGCAACAAGACACGGGGGGAATTACGAGTCTGAGTTGCAGATGTGTAGTTCAGTTAACACCATTATTTTTGTACGATATACTAAACAATTCAGCAAACGATGTAATCTAAATACCACATATTCCAAGCAAACGTATGTTTTGAGCCATTCACATGCATGCTCGAATGGAATTATTTTTCCATGATGACATAATTGTACGTTACGAGACACCGCGTTCTCTTCCTCGTCGTCTCCCTCGCCCCCTCCTCGCCCCCTTTGAGATGGTCCACATGTCTATAAAACATATAACATAACTGTGTGTTCTCTGTTGCATGGTTTAGTTGCACTAACAAATATGAACATAGATAGCCATTATCATTAGCTGACGTACAGTATTTCCTAACAATGCCGACAAAAATATTAATTCTGAAATTAAATGACTAAATCACAAATATTAGGGATCTGTACAGTATGTCTAACAAATGCAATTCACTTACGTCATCACTCGAGGGAATACCAGAAGTTGTCACGCCTCTACCGGCGTGGCGGTTCATGCTTTTATTGTTGTGTCACTGTTTCCTGTTTTACCTTGAAAATCTAACTCTCATCTCACCCCAGGTCACTTGCCCTTCCTGCCGCTCCATAATTACCGGTCCCCGCCCTTGATTATCACCACCTGCCACCAATCACCTACAGCAATAAAAGCCACCTGCATTCTCCCCTCAGTGCCGAAGTGTCACAGTCAGTGCATGGAAGCGTCCCACAGTCCTTATGTCCTCGTTCATGTTGCCAAGTGTTTTTGCCTTGTTTTTGTGCTTTTTCCTCCCCAGTGGAGCGCCTTTTGTTACCCCTTTTGCCTTGTGCCCTTTTTCCTCCCTAGCGGAGCGCTTTTCGTTGTCCCCAGTACCTTTTGCCTGTTTTTTCCTCCCTAGTGGAGCGCTTTTTGTTCTCCACTTTTTTGCTTCCCTGTCTCCTCTCAGCTTGAGAGGCCGGAAATAAACCTGCTGCCTTGGTGGCTTACCTTACGCCTGCGTCTGAGTCCTACCTTACCTCGTCGTGTCAGTACACTTCGACCCAGCAGGCAAGGTCGAGGCTGCACTGCAGAGCCAGGAGGCCCGGCTCGACAACCAGGACCGGATCCAGCAAACCATGCTGTTCCAGATTGGGGAATTGACCAGCCAGGTCCACGAGCTGGTGAGCCTCTCACAGCGTCGAGCGGCAGCTCCCACCGGACAAATTCCTCATCCTGAGTTCTCCGTACCGTCCACGCCATTCACCGGGGTAGGATTAAGACTGGCCTCCCCAGAACGATACTCCGGTGAACCCGGGCGCTGTCAAACTTTCCTCACGGAGTGTGACATACATTTTGAACAGTTACCACAGGCATTTCCCACAGCCCGATCCCGAGTGGCCTTCATGGTGTCGCACCTGACGGGACGGGCCAAAACCTGGGCGACCGCCGAATGGGCCAGGGGTTCCTCGGTCTGTCAAAGCGTACAGGACTTTCAAGTCGCTTTGCGCCAAGTCTTTGATCCAGAGAACAATGACCGAGAGAAGGCACGAGCACTGAGCCGACTTCAACAAGGCAAGGAATCTGTCAGCGATTACGCTGTCCGTTTTCGAACACTGGCAACGAACAGTGGCTGGAACGCCATAGCTCTTCATGACCATTTCTTTTAAGGACTCTCACCTGCCATTCAAGAACTTCTGATTCCCGTAGATCTCCCCACGGACTTGGACGCTTTAATTTCCCTCGCCATCCGCACAGATCATCGTCACCAGGAGCTGGCTAAGATCGGCGGACCTCGAAGGAGGGAGGAACCCACCTCCGGGTCACGGCCACAGGAGGCCAGAAGGCCGCAACCCATCTTTCCTTCCCGGCCGGAACCAGGAGAGGTGGACCTTGCCCGAGACGAACCCATGCAACTGGGAAGGGCTCGGCTTTCGCCGGAGGAGAGGCAGCGCCGACGCCGAGAGGGCCGTTGCTACTATTGTGGTGGTCTTGGACACTTGGTGGGATCCTGCACCACGAAGGGCAACTCTCTGGTGAGTTCTCCATCACCCCAACCCGCCAAGAACCACAGACTCACGCAAATTCAGATAACCCATCACAATGTCACCACAGATCTGTCAGCCCTTATCGACTCCGGATCCGACGAAAGTCTCATGGACTGGGAGCTCGTAAGGCAAATACGAGCCTCCACCGAACCCCTTTCCTCGACCATCCAGGCTAGAGCGCTGAACGGCAAAGAACTCTTCAGGATCACCCACATCACTGAACCTCTGGGAGTCCGAATTGGACAGCACTGCGAGACTCTCCGCTTCCACGTTTTCCACGCTTCATCTCCCACTTTGGTTCTGGGTCACCCTTGGCTGCGTCTACACAACCCCAGAATTGACTGGAACTCGGGAACCATTCTGGAGTGGGGAAAAGAATGCAACACTCACGGGTTGGAACAACCCGCACCCCGGAACACCACAGCCCAGGTCCACCAGGTGACTCTCGCCTCACCTGCTCAAGAGGAATACCCGAACCTGCACACTGTTACCACCACCTGCGGGAGGTATTCAGCAAGACCAAGGCCATGACTCTTCCTCCCCACCGACCGTATGACTGCCCGATTGACCTGATTCCCGGATCAACCATCCCCAAGGGGAGACTGTACTCGGTCTCAGGACCCGAACGCCAGGCCATGAACACTTACATAGACGACTCCTTGAAAGCCGGCCTCATCCGACCGTCTTCCTCGCCTGCAGGAGCAGGCTTCTTTTTTGTGAGCAAGAAGGATGGATCCCTACGCCCATGTATTGACTACAGCCCCTTGAATGACATCACAGTTAAAAATCGATACCCACTGCCACTGATGTCCTCGGTTTTCGACCAGTTGCAACAAGCCAAAATATTCACAAAGCTCGACCTCCGAAACGCTTATCACCTCATCCGAATCCGCGATGGGGATGAATGGAAGACAGGATTCAACACCCCCCGGGGACATTACGAGTACCTCGTTATGCCTTTCGGACTCACCAATGCACCAGCAGTATTTCAGGCCATGATTAATGAGGTACTAAAGGACTTTATTGATCACTTCGTGTACGTTTACTTGGACGACATACTAATATACTCTCCTGACCTAACGAGCCATCGAGACCACGTAAGCCGAGTCCTGCAACGCCTCCTGGATCATCAACTATACGTGAAAGCGGAAAAAAGCCTGTTCCACGTCAACACCATCTCCTTCCTGGGATTTGTCGTTTCACCCGGAAGGGTGGAGATGGACTCAGACAAGGTCAGCGCCGTGCGAGATTGGCCCACGCCTGACTCGCGAAAGAGGGTTCAGCAGTTCCTAGGATTTGCCAACTTTTACCGACGATTCATAAGAAACTTCAGCACCATTGCCGCTCCCCTACACGCCTTGACATCCCCACAGGTTCGATTCATGTGGACCCCGGAAGCCGAAAGAGCATTCAATGACTTGAAAATCCGATTTACCAACGCCCCAATCCTTAAAGTTCCTGACCCCAAACACCAGTTTGTGGTTGAAGTCGACGCCTCGAATATTGGGATTGGGGCGGTGTTGTCCCAGCGCTGCCAAGAGGACGGCAAGACGCATCCCTGCGCGTTTCTCTCACGGAAACTATCGAAAGCAGAACGCAACTACTGTGTTGGAGATCGGGAGCTGCTAGCAGTAAAAGTAGCTCTCGAAGAATGGAGGCACTGGTTAGAAGGAGCTGAACACCCCTTCGTGATCTGGACTGACCATCGAAACCTGGAGTATTTACGCCAGGCCAAGAGACTCAACCCTCGACAGGCCAGATGGTCTTTGTTTTTTAATCGTTTTTCATTCTCTCTGACCTACAGGCCAGGCAGTAAGAATGCCAAAGCTGACGCCTTATCAAGAGTCCACGAGTCCGAGCCATTGGAGACCGAGCCTGAGACAATTTTGCCCCGTGACTGCATAGTCGGGGCCATGAGATGGCAACTTGAGGACGATGTCAAGGAGGCGCTGCGTAACGTCACTCCCCCCACGTCATGCCCACCACGGCGACTCTTCGTGCCTGAGGAGCTAAGGTACCAGGTAATACACTGGGCTCACACATCACGGCTATTTTGTCATCCTGGCGTCCGCAGGACCATGTATGCTGTTGCCCGGAGATTCTGGTGGCCGGCAATGGAAACCACGATAAAAGAGTACGTCGCTGCCTGTCCGACTTGTGCCCGCAACAAGACTTCAAATCAGTCCCGGATGGGCCTTCTCCAACCGCTACCAATCCCATCTAGACCATGGGCAGAAATATCATTGGACTTTGTGACCGGACTACCCCCATCCCATGGTAAAACCACAATCCTCACCGTTGTTGACAGATTCTCCAAAATGGTTCGCTTCATTCCACTATCCAAGCTCCCATCCGCCAAAACTACCGCAGACATCATGATCCACCACATATTCCGGTTTTATGGCTTCCCACTGCACATCGTCTCCGACCGTGGACCACAGTTCGTCTCCCGTTTCTGGACGTAATTCTGCAAAGCCCTAGGAGCCAAGGCCAACCTGACGTCAGGGTACCACCCGGAGGCCAATGGGCAGGCTGAAAGATTAAACCAGCAACTCGAAACTGGACTCCGATGCCTCGTCTCCCAGAACCCGACTACCTGGAGCACTTACCTGGTTTGGGTCGAGCTCGCACATAACTCTTTACCCACATCTGCCACAGGTCTCACCCCGTTCAAATGTGTCCATGGCTACGATCCCCCATTCTTCGCCGAGCTAGAAGAGGAGGCAACGGTTCCCTCGGTTCAGGCCATGGTCCGTCGATGCCACAAAGTCTGGTCGGCGGCCCGGATGGCGCTTCAACGCCAGGGAGACCGGGTAAAGAGGGCCGCCGACCGGAAGAGGAGACCGGCGCCCGACTACCGCCCAGGCCAACGGGTGTGGCTGTCTGCCAAACACCTTCGACTCAAGGTACCATGTCCAAAGCTGGCCCCGCGATTTGTGGGGCCTTTCACTGTTACCAAGACTTTAGGTCCAGCCGCCATTCGACTCCGCCTGCCAAGATCCCTCAGAGTTCATCCAACATTCCACGTCAGTCAAGTCAAACCAGTCCACGAAAGCCCACTTGTACCCTCCGAACCCGACCCCCCCCCCCCCCCCGGAGATGATTGAAGGCGGCCCCGTTTACAAGGTTAGAAAACTTTTGGAAGTGCGTAATCGGGGCCGCGGAAGACAATACCTGGTGGACTGGGAGGGATACGGCCCGGAGGAAAGGCAATGGGTTCCCTCCCGGTTCATCGTGGATCCCTCGTTGATCGAGGAATTTTATGAAGAACACCCTGACATTCCTGGGCCGTCAAGAGCCGGCCGTTGAGGGGGGGGTACTGTCACGCCGCTACCGGCGTGGCGGTTCATGCTTTTATTGTTGTGTCCCTGTTTCCTGTTTTACCTTGAAAATCTAACTCTCATCTCACCCCAGGTCACTTGCCCTTCCTGCCGCTCCATAATTACCGGTCCCCGCCCTTGATTATCACCACCTGCCACCAATCACCTACAGCAATAAAAGCCACCTGCATTCTCCCCTCAGTGCCAAAGTGTCACAGTCAGTGCATGGAAGCGTCCCACAGTCCTTATGTCCTCGTTCATGTTGCCAAGTGTTTTTGCCTTGTTTTTGTGCTTTTTCCTCCCCAGTGGAGCGCCTTTTGTTACCCCTTTTGCCTTGTGCCCTTTTTCCTCCCTAGCGGAGCGCTTTTCGTTGTCCCCAGTACCTTTTGCCTGTTTTTTCCTCCCTAGTGGAGCGCTTTTTGTTCTCCACTTTTTTGCTTCCCTGTTCTCCTCTCAGCTTGAGAGGAGACACCTGTTGGCCGGAAATAAACCTGCTGCCTTGGTGGCTTACCTTACGCCTGCGTCTGAGTCCTACCTTACCTCGTCGTGTCAGAAGTTGTTTGTGTTCTGTTCCGGTGAAATTGGTGGTAGGCTGTTGAAGTAGGGTCTCTCTGGGACGCCGTAGTTCGTGTGCTTAAAATCATTGCATTATCTTGTTTGACCGATAGATGGCGGTCGTGAGCTACACACTGCGGCTTTAACATTCCTGTCAAAGACACGGTTACATATTTGGGAATATCTATCATTAAAGCTAAAAAAAAAAAAAAAAAAAAGTCCCCTGAATTTTACGATTATTGAAAAAAAACTAAAAACAAGATTCAATATGAGGCTTCGAGATTTGTCTTTAAGCGGTAGAACCTTGAGAAGTAAAGCAGAAGGTATTTCCAGACTTACTGATGCTACCCTCTCATTGTATGTAGATAATAAGACCATTAAAGACATACACCAGATGTTTTTCAATTTTTATGGAAGAATAAAACACATTACGTTAAAAAAATCTGTGGTTATGAATGAGAAGGGGGGACTTAATTTCTGCAATTTTGACTCCTTAAACAATACATTTAAAATGAACTGGATTAGGTCTTTTCTGAATAATCGTGATTCAATTTGGAACTGTATTTCGAACTTTTTTTTCCCCAAAATTGGTGGATTCAGATTTCTGTTGTCATGTAATTATAAAACTGAAAGAATCCCCATTCGCTTATTGAACTTCCATAATCAGGCATTGCACTTGGTCACTCATTTACAAGCATAACTTTACACCACACCACTACTCTATTTGGAATAACCGAAACATTTGTTACAAGAACAAGTCCATTTTTTTTTTCAAGACTTGGTTTTAATCATATTATCATACTGGCATGTCTGGGGTCACGCCAGGGTTAAGTTTGAGTTCATGACCGTGAGGTCAAGTGTCTGTTATGTACTGATGTAACTAGAATCTAGTTTGAACTGGTTTTAGGCTATGTGATGTTATGTGATGTCAAAGGCGATGTGATGTCAGGAATTTTTAATCCCTTTACCTGGTCAACAGCCAATCAGATAATTCCATGTCAGTCCTGTTACCCAGATGTCTAGCCGCAACAAATCAGATCGATTCCTTGTCTATATAAGCCTCCTGAAAAGCGTGTGACTTTGTCGAATTATTGTGTGAAGGCTGGTGGCCTTCACACATATGTTATTCATTGTGTGAAGGCCTCCAGCCTTCACACATATGTTATTCACTCTTTATTGTGTGAAGGCTGGTGGCCTTCACACATATGTTATTCTACACCATTCCCGTTATTCTTATTATTATTGTGTGAAGGCTGGAGGCCTTCACACATATGTTATTCTACACCATTCCCGTTATTCTTATTGTGTGAAGGCTGGAGGCCTTCACACATATGTTATTCTACACCATTCCCGTTATTGTGTGAAGGCTGGAGGCCTTCACACATATGTTATTCTACACCATTCCCGTTATTGTGTGAAGGCTGGAGGCCTTCACACATATGTTATTCTACACCATTCCCGTTATTCTTATTCTATTTTATTCCTCGCACTTTTTTGTCCAGTTTCTTCTTCCACATTTTTCACCCGATTCACTCCGTTCCAATTTCAAACGATTCCAAATATTCGCGCCTACAGCGCTTCCATTTTTCTTATTCCCACGATTCACGTGTTACCCGCAATTCCTGATTTCGTACCCGATTTTTCCCCATGTATTCTTAATGGGAGATTCAAAATTTCACATTTCCTTCCACAGTTTTCATCCGATTCACTTCGTTCCAACTTCAATATGTTCCATCATGAGCTCTTCCAGCTTTTCAGTTCCAAAATTCACGCCTTACCCACAATTCACGATTTCGTACCCGAATATTTCCCACATTCTACATTTTTCATTTACTTCCACATTATTCATCCGATTGACTTCGTTCCAACTTCAATATATTCCAGCAATTCAAGCCATGAGCTCTTCCAGCTTTTCAGTTCCAAAATTCACTCCTTACCCACAATTCTCGATTTCGTACCCGCACATTACCCACATTCTACATTTTCCATTTACTTCGACATTTTTCATCCGATTGACGTCGTTTCAACTTCAATATATTCCACCAATTCAAGCCATGAGCTCTTCCAGCTTTTCAGTTCCAAAATTCACGCCTTACCCACAATTCCCAATTTCGTACCCAAATATTTCCCACATTCTACATTTTCCATTTACTTACACATTATTCATCCGATTGACTTTGTTCCAACTTCAATATATTCCAGCAATTCAAGCCATGAGCTCTTCCAGCTTTTCAGTTCCAAAATTCATGCCTTACCCACAATTCCCGATTTCGTACCCGAATATTTCCCACATTATACATTTCACATTTACTTCGACATTTTTCATCCGATTGACGTCGTTTCAACTTCAATCTATTCCACCAATTCAAGCCATGAGCTCTTCCTGCTTTTCAGTTCCAAAATTCACGCCTTACCCACAATTCCCAATTTCGTGCCCAAATATTTCCCACATTCTACATTTTCCATTTACTTCCACATTATTTATCCGATTGACTTCGTTCTAACTTCAATATATTCCAGCAATTCAAGCCATGAGCTCTTCCAGCTTTTCAGTTCCAAAATTCATGCCTTACCCACAATTCCCGATTTCGTACCCGAATATTTCCCACATTCTACATTTCACATTTACTTCGACATTTTTTATCCGATTGACGTTGTTTCAACTTCAATATATTCCACCAATTCAAGCCATGAGCTCTTCCAGCTTTTCAGTTCCAAAATTCCCGCCTTACCCACAATTCCCAATTTCGTACCCAAATATTTCCCACATTCTACATTTTCCATTTACTTCCACATTATTTATCCGATTGACTTCGTTCCAACTTCAATATATTCCACCATTTCACGTCATGAGCTCTTCCATCTTACCACCTAACTTACCACGTATGGCGGCCATTTTCCAACTTACCATGCACGGCGGCCATTTTAGACAAATGATATGCCCAGGTTTCTCGCCAACCTGGCCTCCCAAGGCCATTTTGGCCAATTGATTAGGTATGCGTGTGATTCTTGCCAGGATATTCCCCGACCTGAACAGGAAGTGACCAATATCAACAGGAAGTGACCTCATATCAACAGGAAGTGACCTAAAATCAACAGGAAGTGACCTGATTTTAACAGGAAATGACCCGATTTCAACAGGAAGTGACCTGATTTTAACAGGAAGTGACCTCATATCAAGAGGAAGTGACTTAAAATCAACAGGAAGTGACCCGATTTCAACAGGAAGTGACTTAATTTCAACAGGAAGTGGCCTAAAATCAACAGGAAGTGACCTGTTTTTAACAGGAAGTGACCTGATTTCAACAGGAAGTGACCCAATTTTGACAGGAAGTGACCTGATATCAACAGGAAGTGACCCAATTTCAACAGGAAGTGACCCAATTTTGACAGGAAGTGACCTGATATCAACAGGAAGTGACCCAATTTCAACAGGAAGTGACCCGATTTCAACAGGAAGTGGCCTGAAATCAACAGGAAGTGAGCATGCTAGTGCTAAGTTAGCATGCTAATGCTAGCTAATGCTAATGCTAGCTGAACATGCTAATGCTATTGCTAGCTTAGCATGCTAATGCTAATGTTAACTCAGCATGCTAATGCTAATGCTAGCTTAGCATGTGAATGCTAATGTTAGCTTAGCATGCTAATGCTAATGTTAGCTTAGCATGCTAATGCTAAGTTAGCATGCTAATGCTAATGTTAGCTTAGCATGTTAATGCTAAGTTAACATGCTAATGCTAATGTTAGCTTAGCATGCTAATGCTAAGTTAGCATGCTAATGTTAATGCTAAGTTAGCATGCTAATGCTAATGTTAGCATGCTAATGCTAATGTTAACTTAGCATGCTAATGCTAATGTTAGCATGCTAATGCTAATGTTAGCTTAGAATGCTAATGCTAATGTTAACATGCTAATGCTAATGTTAGCTTAGCATGCTAATGCTAAGTTAGCATATTAATGCTAATGTTAACTTAGCATGCTAATGCTAGCTTAGTATACTAATGCAAATGTGACCTGATTTCAACAGAGTGACTATTACTCCATTGCTTAAGTTTGCCACTCCTTACACCATTGCGACTCGATTCTACCCTCCTTACTTCATTGCTTACTTAATTCTTCTCACTTTACTCCATTGCTTACCCGATTACTTGCTACTTCCTCCATTTCTTACTTGATTCCTTCCTTGTTTTCATGTTTCTTGCTGATTTATTTTTACTTTTGTGGTATTTATCTTCCTTCAACTGCTTCTAGATTTCTGGATGAATTTAAACCATTCCAACTTCAGCATGTTAAGCTCATTCCATGTCATTCAGTATCATTCAACATCATTCAATATCATTCAATATCTTTCAATATCTTTCAATATCATTCATCATCATTCAACATTATTCCAAATCATTCCACAGGTATTCATTCAGCTCTCCAGCCTTCACACGCCATTTCCCCAGAAATGGCATTTCTAGTTATTATTATTATTATATTTTATTCCTCGCACTTTTTTGTCCAGCTTCTACTTCCACATTTTTCACCCGATTCACTCTGTTCCAATTTCAAACGATTCCAAATATTCGCGCCTACAGCGCTTCCATTTTTCTTATTCCCACGATTCACGTGTTACCCGCAATTCCCGATTTCGTACCCGATTTTTCCCCATGTATTCTTAATGGGAGATTCAAAATTTCACATTTCCTTCCACGTTTTTCATCCGATTCACTTCGTTCCAAGTTTAATATGTTCCATCATGAGCTCTTCCAGCTTTTCAGTTCCAAAATTCACGCCTTACCCACAATTCACGATTTCGTACCCGAATATTTCCCACATTCTACATTTTTCATTTACTTCCACATTATTCATCCGATTGACTTCGTTCCCACTTCAATATATTCCAGCAATTCAAGCCATGAGCTCTTCCAGCTTTTCAGTTCCAAAATTCACGCCTTACCCACAATTCCCGATTTCGTACCCGCACATTACCCACATTCTACATTTTCCATTTACTTCCACATTATTCATCCAATTGACGTCGTTCCAGCTTCAATATATTCCAGCAATTCAAGCCATGAGTTCTTCCAGCTTTTCAGTTCCAAAATTCACACCTTGCCCACAATTCCGGATTTCGTACCCGAATATTTCCCACATTCTATATTTCACATTTACTTCCACATTATTCATCCGATTGACTTCGTTCCAACTTCAATATATTCCAGCAATTCAAGCCATGAGCTCTTCCAGCTTTTCAGTTCCAAAATTCACGCCTTACCCACAATTCACGATTTCGTACCCGAATATTTCCCACATTCTACATTTTTCATTTACTTCTACATTATTCATCCAATTGACTTCGTTCCAACTTCAATATATTCCAGCAATTCAAGCCATGAGCTCTTCCAGCTTTTCAGTTACAAAATTCATGCCTTACCCACAATTCCCAATTTCGTACCCAAATATTTCCCACATTCTACATTTTCCATTTACTTCCACATTATTTATCCGATTGACTTCGTTCCAACTTCAATATATTCCACCATTTCACGTCATGAGCTCTTCCATCTTAGCACCTAACTTACCACACATGGCGGCCATTTTCCAAATTACCATTTTAGATAAATGATTAGATATGCGTCTCCGGTTCGAGTCCAGGCTCGGACCTTCCTGGGTGGAGTTTGCATGTTCTCCCCGTGCCCGCGTGGGTCTTCTCCGGGTACTCCGGTCTCCTCCCACATTCCAAAGACATGCATGGCAGGTTAATTGGGCGCTCCGAATTGTCCCTAGGTGTGCGGGTGAGTGTGGATGGTTGTTCGTCTCTGTGTGCCCTGCGATTGGTTGGCAACCAGTCCAGGGTGTCCCCTGCCTACTGCCCAGAGCCAGCTGAGATAGGCGCCAGCAGCCCCCGCGACCCTTGTGAGGAATAAGCGGTCAAGAAAATGGATGGATGGTGTCAACTTCCGCTTACCCGCAGGACTTAAATCGGGAAATATGTCCTGATCGACTCTCCAATTAAAGGGTTAGAAATTCCCCTTTTTCCTCACCAGCTCTAAGGCGTCAGCGTGAGGAGACGGGAATTAAATAAGCCGATATATCAAAGTGGATTCACCTAGGTTTGTTCACTGTCATCTTATCATGAGGCCAATCCGTTTTCATACACCTATCAATCCTGAGTGAGTAACCACACACACAGAGCCCAGGAATGCTAGCATGTTCACCTCACTTCATTGGCAGCTCCACTTTTCTAAGTTGTTTGCATTTGTTATTGACCTAGTAATTTAATAATCCTTGTTAGAATCATACGGATTTGTTACATATCAAGCTGGAGTATTTGACTTTATTAATACAGATGGAAGCATTGGTTAGAGGTTATTCAAATGCACTTACCTTCCTCCAAACGTCCGTTACTGTTGTCCGTCTTGGAAAAAATAATGAGGTGGACTCATAAAACGTCCGGAATAAATAAAATAAAATCAAAAAAATAATGAGGGCTCATCAAACGTCCCAAATAAAATCATAAACAAACATTAAGGTCTTATAAAACGACCAAAGAATAAAAATCAATCATAAACAAATGTGAAGGTCTTATAAAACGACCTCAAATAAATAAAATAAAATCACAAACAAATGAGAAGGTCTTATAGAACGACCTCAAATAAATAAAATAAAATCACAAACAAATGAGAAGGTCTTATAGAACGACCTCAAATAAATAAAATAAAATCACAAACAAATGAGAAGGTCTTATAGAACGACCTCCTTATAAAAATAAAATCATAAGCAAATAAAAGGGACTTATTAAAACGTCCAAAAATAAATATAATAAAATCAAAACAATATGAGACAAGATAGTAGAATGATTAATACGAACCTTGTCTTTTAAATAATTTTATTAACAATAATAAGACAACCAATATAAATCAAAAATCACATTTAATGATAAAACTTTAAATCAATCAAAATAAAATAAAATAAAATAAAATAAAATAAAACAGGAGATTAAAAATAGTATAACCTTTTACAATAAGCTTTACAAGATTGATCATTCCTCGGAAAAGCTTAAGACCTGATTGACAATAAGATGTTTTTGGCAAAAATAATTTTGAAGATATGAGAGTGTATTAAATGGCCCCCACCCTAACACGCGATTAGTCATTCATATCTTCCTATTATACATCATTATTGCTAAAAGATTTGTACATTACCAATCATTGAAGAAAAGATTCCAGTCACAGCTTAATCCCAGTCCTTCGTAAAAATCCAAAGTCCAGGCAGGCAGTTATATTCCATCTTCGAGAATGCACTCTATACAGACACATCGCAGGGTGAAAAGGGGGCCTAGCTCAGAGTTGGTGACGGCCTTTTATACTCTTGGGCCACACCACTGACTCCTTCCGGTGAATGTCTCTCCGCGCACCTTCTCATATCAAAGCGCACTTGCTGGAACTCATTTTCAGTAATCTTCCACCGACGTGCCATGAAGATGAGTCATGATGAGGTCATACATTCCTTACAAATGTGTCATGGATACACAGCGTTGCATGATGAGTCATACATGAAAATATGTCAAGGTCTTCAGCTCTATTCGACAAATGATGAACGTTAAAATCAATAAAATCATATATATATTAATTAAGCAAGCATGAATAACATATATATACATTACATGTTAAATCCCAAATTCTCTCAGCTTGAATTTAACAGGTTAATTCTAATCTCTGTTGCACATCTTGTATATATCTTTGTTAAATCAAACAATACATACGGACAATCTTTTCAATGCAGTTACAGCAATATTATCAGCGATAAAAGACAGTATCGCTTATAAATGAAAGAAAAGAAAAAGAAAGACAGAAAAACTTCATAGTTGGCTTTCAATGTGTTACAAACATTGATCCAAAAATCAGGTTAACAATTATCGAATATAGATTGTGTTGTGTATTATTATTTAATTCAGGATATCATTTATTTATATTTAATTTGTATCTTATATAGAATGTCCGGGCAATGCTGAGTGGGTGGCTTAGTTGTACAGGTTTGGCGGCATCTGGTGGTTACTTTGAGGAACTACACCCAGAGGCCAAAGAATATTTATCAGTCCTGTAGACACCTATTGGTCTCTAACTAAGAATTGAGTCTAGCCCATTAATTTGCTATCTCATTTTACATGATATGGCGTTTCATCTGACCCACTCAATCCACTCAATTCAACACCCCCTCCTAGAGATCAATGGTGTCCAAACTGATCAACCTCAAAAGCCCCCATCCAACCCGTCACCTGCATGCAACCCCCTTGTGTCCTCCGGCAACGGAGACACCGGGGATTCAGAAGGCAAGGAGTCGGACGGAGGATCAGTAAGAGGAGACCACAGGCCCAGTTCACCTATCATCAGGGAGGGAGATGACCCCGTTCCACCCCCATCCTCGCCTTGCACACCCTCCAGGTCATCAGTGGTCGATGTAACCGTGGGGGAGGGTGATCTCAACAGTGGCACAGCCTTACCAACTGGAACATCCTGTCGGGCGGCTCTGGGTTCCCCAGGCTCGTCAACCCGGTCCAGGAAGGGCGAGGAGGGCGTTACAGGCTCGTAGGGCCACTCATCCTGATTGGATCCGACCTGTCTCAAAGGAGTGGCGGCTACACAGAAGCCAGCCAATGTGTTGAATGTCAAGCGCCGAGCACCGTCAGGCAGGCGCCATATCATGCGCATTAAAGGGAAAGTTCCCCCGATAAATTCACCCTCAACGTTAAAATAATAACGTATCTCTTTCAAACGACTTTGAACCAAACCTTCCAACTTACTTGAGCTCACGAGGTCAGCAAAGCCAGGCCATATCCAGGAACCACACTGGATATCAATGAAAAAATCACTGACGAAATTTAGAAAAAGCCCGTCTGGTATGAGCCACATTTCTCTACCCTCATCCACTGCGGGCAACGGATAGCAGCAGTGTCCATAGAAAGCGTCCCCCACCACCCAAGCGGACGTGAGGAGATCACTTCCACAGAAGACACACTGCGGCTGATCCTGGTTATCCTGTTAAACACACATCCAAAATTCGACAATTCTTAGACCTGGGGGAAACCTAAAATATTGCGGCTCCCAATATATACATTCTAATCTTAGTCTAAGTTTCCATCCGCATCTACTTCATCAATGCGGAACACCTCTACTACGGGAGAGCGAGAGTGTGGTCGCTCTTCCGAGTAGCGAAACCTCTTGGCGGGAGAGTAAAAAAAATACATAGATAAAAACCCAAATTACTAAAACCAAGTGGTCGACCAGACATAACCAAAGGAGAATTAAAATTATTCCCCACACTATTAATTTAGTTGTTCGCTATATCCGACACAACAATAAAAAAGCCATATTATATAAATTATCCAACATTCCACTTCATTACTCACGTTTTGAAGGGCGCCTGGCCTTCCAATAATACCTTTACCCAAAGCATTACAAGCCATGGTTAGTTGTTGGTTACTGTTCCGCCAAAAGATTTCAGTGAGAAGTGAGGAAGTCAGGGCTAGGGCGTCTTATCTATAATTGGATCGATCCCGCCCTTTTCTGAAGCCCATCCCCACTTCTCAATAATTTCCCCTTAGTCGGCCCCCCCATTTTTTCTGCAGCTCGTTGGCCAATAACTGAGCTTTAACCTTATTTGGTGAGGTTTTCTCTTTATAATTTCGGTGGGTGGATAATGCCAAAATCCCTCTTTTGATAACTGCAACAGCTATAACTGCTGACAGAACAATTCCTGACACTAGCAGGAACCATAGTCCTACATCATATAATAAACCATACAGCCCTGTACTTATCCCAATAATCGCCGTCCCTGCTACATCTTCTACAACTTCCCCGGCTGTCGTGGCCACAGTTTTTACTACACCTTTTATTGCCAATCCTATTCTCTCATACCAAGTACATACATGTTCTCCCTTATGATCATATTCGTCCCTGTGTCCACAATGCAGCCATCTTTCAGCAGGTTCGTGGCATGTGCCAGGGCCATAAATTTTATTAAATCCCAGCCAATCAAACCCTGTAACTATATCCCCTTTACAAAGGGTCTTCCTAAATGCGTGACCTTCTAAGATCTGCATCATAGAGTCAGGAGGCTTGGGGATCATTCTTAATCCTACCATTTTGGATAAGTCATGATCTTTGTCCCATCGCGTACAATATTCTCTACCCGCAGCTTGACTCCGGATCCATTGATTACTGTTATCCTTGATCCATACTGCCCCCTCATAGTTGGCATAATTCTCATCGCGATAACATACATTACAAAAATTCTGAAATCGGGAGACTTTATAACAGGGTATACGTGCTAATACAATTGTGCATTCATTAAAATCTTTCACGGACTCTCCCCCCTTACACAACATTTCCCATGGTCTTGGATTAGCATATAAGGCTGGTTTTTCAATGTCAGGCCAAATATCGTTCTCTTTAGAATACACCGTCACCATATATTGATATTTAACCCAATAATTCTCCGACTCTCCTAAGCAAGGTATCACATCCTGAACCATCTCATCTTTATTGAGCCCCCACCACGTCTTACTTTCATCTCTCGTATGTCCTTCTCTCCATGCTTGGAGCACTCCTTTAATCGTTAGGTTTGTGTTCAACCCTGTACAGTTATATATCCAATGAGTCAAAGGTGGTGTTCCTATCTCCACCAAGGGGCATCGTGGTAAAATTCCACTTATCCACTCCTTCCTATGCAATCTGTTATACATTCTCAATGCTACACATTGGTCAATTTTATCAAAATCCCCTTTTGGGACATTATATAAATCATCCGGTGTAGGAATACGTTGAGCCCACATCCGTGCCCATACTACTTTTAACATATTTATTCCCAAAGTTTTATTAAAGGTTGATTTCAATATATATATATCTCTTTTCCATATCCATGGAAAGGAATCATTTAGCCATACTTCATGTTTCACTTCTATTTTCTCTTGATCTAATGCATTTCCGGCATATAATCTAATAAAGTGACTCAGGATTAACCTTACATCACGCCTAAGCCCTATATCGGAGGGTGTAATTATATTACCCTCATCTGCATAACAAAACATATGATAGGGCTCAAAACAATATTTCATCATATTCCAATCACAATGGCTATTATTATACGACTGGGCCTTTTCTAACATTAACTTGCATCCTGGCCGTCGCATTATTACTAATTTCTTCTGTGATATTGGTGCAGGCTTTTTAAATTTTACAAACCTACGTAACTTAAAAAATTTAGGTGACCTACCTGACGATGAAGCAGGAGTACCTGGCAAGTAATCAGTGGTCCCGTTGGTCCCTGGCTCCTTGCACCGAAAGGTTATACAGTTCCAACATCGTTCCCATGCCGGGCGAAATTCGGTACAGGTGTCATTCCGTGGGGCCGCCGGGTAGGTAAAGTCAGGGGCGTCATGGTCTGTCTTCAACCAGTATCCACCTGTTGCATCTGGCAGTCTTGCACAATATTCGTTGAAGTACCAAGCAGGTTCTTCCTTCCCGATCTGGACCCAGTTTTTTCTGATGAGTCTTTGTTCTTGCTTCTTCAGACATAACAAGGTAATATTGACTGTAAAGTCGCTTGTTGTGTTATCAACTCGTAGAATCACTGGATGTGCACACTTGCTTTTTGATTTCGCAGGATATATAATACTTCTTCTCAAGACCTCTAGGGTTTCATTATAATATGTGCTGTTAAAGGTGCGAAGATAGGAATTTAGGGTTGCTATCTTCTCCCTTCTCCATTCTACCCCACAGGGTTTTTCCTCTCCAGCACCGCAGGCTCCCTTCTCCCTTCTCCATTCTTCACAAACATGCTTCACTTCCACCTTCCAACACGTCTGATTGGTTATTTTAGTGGTGCCATGTCGTATTTCTACTAGGTCGAGGGGATTAATCGGGGCTGTGCTAGCGATGCTAGATTTTTGTTTCATCAAATAATATATCAAAAATATTACCATACAACAAAGTGTGATAGCCACCAAAACTCCTCCATACCTCCAATTTTGTCGCTGGCGGTTAATAGCTTTAGGTTGTTCATCAACCGTGTCCGGTGGGTCTTCTAGCTTAGTACTAGAGCTTAGCTCTAGTATTACTAGCTTGCTACAACCTTGCTCTTCCTCCATCTCGTAGCTCCGTTTCATGCTTTCTTCTTTTGGTCTTGCCCTTTAAGGACTGTTGCGTTTTAATATCTCATTAGCTCCTCCTCCTTTTCTTGGGGGTTGGCCTTCATTACCCAGTTATCTTTTCTATATACAAAAATTTATTTTCTTTTAAATAAAAGGGTTTTTCCAATTTATTGATAATCAATCTTCCTAGCTTTTTTGATCTTTTGACCACTTATCTTCATCATGTCTGGCCCTTCCCTCCATTCCGCCTTTGACCTCGCGGCTGGAGTTTCCAATACTTTACCCATCTCCATCCGTTCCTCCTTGGAAAAAATGGAATGAGGGGCCCTTCTACACTTTCTCACCAATTCTTTCCATCTAGGTGATCTATACTCACATGGATTTGCCTTGTTAAAACTAGGACATCCACGTAGCGACCGATGCACTCGGCGGTCGCCAACTACATGTCCTTCACCGGTACAACCCGGGTATGGACATCCTTGCCACCATTTTTTCTCTGGGCGACTTTTATAGTCAGATTTTCCCCTGACATGGGTCACTCGCTCTTGCCCGAGCCTTCCCTCACTTAATGAATTCGCATTAAGTTTTTCTAGCTTTTCTGTGGCCACCTGGGCTAATGCCATCATCTTCTCATTACCACTAGGCCTTATTTTTTCACTCTTTTCATCTCTATAGGTTCTACCACTATACATTCTTATCTGTGCACTACTATGGCACTCCCTATAAAAAGTACATTTGGGGTGAAGCCGCTTGGCCTCCTCCTCCGTACTCATCGACACTTCCATTCCCAATGAGTATATACCCTCATAAGGTTTCATGGCCATCATTATTTTTACTTTTATCCAGTATCCTGTGTCCGACCTCGTATCTTGTTGAGGCGACACCACTGGACTCACCCTTACTACTGCTGTTTTAGCCTTATATTCCATTTTATCCAATGTAGCGTACATTAACACATTACTACTACACATACTACTAATATTTATTACCCTTTCTTGTGGGACGTCAGGTAATGTTTCCATCGGAATATCCCCTCGGGCTAACACACCATTGATTACTGTGGCCCAGGGTACCCCTGGTTCAACTACACACTTAGGTTCAACATATATTCGAGTTGGCGTCGCCTCCGAGCCAACAATAAGCGGAGCCGGGCGATACTCACCTCCTTCTGGCGGCCAGTTGTTGTAAAGCAGCGCCTGAAATCTTGGGTCGCATGTCCTCTCGTTTATCTCCATCGGCCAATAGGTCAGCAAATCGGAACTCAGCGACTTTATCGGGGTTTCCGCTCTAGTTAACTGCCACCCTTCGGCTTCCCCAGCTCTTATCAGTGAACCTCTTTCCATTCTCATCCAACAATGTTGACAATACAATACCTTCTCTCCATCCCACATACATTTACAATACTGTGCATCTGTATTCTCTTGCGAGGCTAAATCCCACTGAACATGCACTTTTATTCTAGGTAGGCTCTTTATTCTACAATACCCACATACCTGTATTTCAAATATCTTAGCCGTGCCTACCTCGCTCAAATCCGGCTTAAGCTCGTCCAACCAGCCTTCGTCGGATATCTGTTCCACATTCCCCTGGCTCCTCGACTCTTCGCTTCCACTACAAATTATGCAGGTCAAGATAGCCGGTTGCCAACTAAAATCTTCTACTCTATTAACAATATATCCTCTTATTGCATTTATCCAAAGATTAAATGCCCTACCAACCATTACTTCCTTTTCAGTCCTCCGCACGATGACAGCTCCTTTCACCATAACGAGCTTGACAAAGGCCGGCGTGGCTTGTTCCATCTTTTAATTATTTGTCTTACTCCTTAGCTTTAGGCTGAATTAACTGGCATTGGTTTTAGCTGCTCTACCCCTTGGAGTCCCTTCTTTTTTAATCGCACTGTATTTCTGTCTAAAACTTCTTCAATGATGTCAGATTGGTCATACTTCGCTTTTACTGCCTGACTATCGGATGGACCATGAGATTTTATCCACACTCTCTGTCCTACCTGAAATGGGCACTTTCCTTTCTGAGTGTTTTCTGTACTTTGCATTCGTCCTACCTCAGGAGCGACAAAGGGGCGCTGGTTTAACTCCTCTGAAGGGGAAGGTCTATCTGCTCTGCTCCTCCCATTCAAGTCCTTGACCAACTCCACCAATTTTTCACTCCATTCTTTTCCATTAGCATTTTTCCCGAGCCAACTTTTAACTAGGCCAATGGTTCGTTCAGCCACGCCATTAGCTTGAGGGGTGTAAGGCGGAGAGTAAGTCCTCATTATTCCCCACTTTTGACACCACCTGTCTATTGTAGCGTTTTTGAAATGAGTTCCATTGTCAGTTCTTAACTCTCTCGGTATGCCTAACCACATACAACCCTCTTCCAGTGTTTTTAGTACGCTATTAGCATTCGCATTACGTACCGCTTTTAATCCAAAATGTCCTGACATCGAATCTACAAGCACAACAAGATACTTCTCACCTTTAGTGCCGTTTACTCCCATGGGGCCTGCTACGTCCATGCAAACTGATGCCCATGGAACAGTGCTTTTAATCGTCAATCCGTCCACTCGCTGTCCTCGGCGTCCTGCATTATACTTATTACACAACTCGCAATTTCGTATAACTGAACGGATTTTCTTTTCTGGGATCCAAAGTTCCAGTTTCTCCAGCTCTCTCTTTGTGGGCAAGGCACCTCCATGGCCTAGCGCTCCATGTACGGCCTTAGTAACCTCACACACAAACTCATCTGGGACCACTTTTCCTCCTTTGGGAGTATTGTCCCATTTTTCTGCTCCTACAATTACCAATCTTCTCTCTTGGACGTATTTATCTATTTCATCATTTCCTCTCCAGTGAGCCCCCTCCTTGACGTGGGCTTTCTGGTGAACAACATCGATAGTCATATTTAACCTTAACTCGGCTATTTTCTTCCATAACTCAGCGTGAGCAATTTCTTTACTCCTCGCTCCTTCAAACCCATTTTCTTCCCAAATGGATAAATCTTCTCTGAGCGCCTGGGCGCAATAGTGACTATCGGTTATAAGTCTTACTCGACTCACGTGTAATCTTATGGCCTCCAACAATCCTTCTAACACCGCTGTAGCCTCTCCTGCTTGGGCACTACCAGGAGTCTGACCTTTTCGGCGGCATACCTCTTTACCATTGTGTTTCAGGATGAAGCCCCAGTGGGCATTCTGGTCTTCACCCTTTTTAGAACCATCTGTGTATAAAACCCATTCATATGGCTTCTCCTCACCATTTACAGTTTTCGCCTGTTTTTTAGATATGGATTTTGCTGGTCCTATCTCTAGGTCAGGGTCAAGCAGGATATCTTCCCACCTCCCCCATCTCACATTCGTCGCTTTAGTACTTTCTAGTGTGTCTTTACGCAGGTATCGATGTACTTGACTCTGCGTAACAACTTTTATGCCTTGTCCCTGGGCTAGGTCTTTTAATGTTCCCCAATATTTAGCAAGAACCGCTAATTCTCTCTCCTCCTGGGGAAACTTTTTCTCAACATTATTTATAGTATAAGTCCATAGTGTCACTAAGCCGGCACCTTCATTACTAACACTTACCATTGCATTATCTTCATCACATTGTATCTCGGCAACCAACCTGACTTCCAAGCTTCTCGGTTCGAGGCGTATAGCATTTTTTACTGCGTTTTTAAGCCCTTCTAAATTCTCTTGGTCTTTAGCCGACCAAGGCCAATCTTTTGTTTTCTTTTCATTAGGATTTTTACGCAATCGGGCATAAAGGGGTCTCGCAAATTTCTGATAATACGGAACATGATCTCGAACATAATTACACAGTCCTAATATTTTCTGTAGCTCGTTTTCGGACGTTGGAGGCAAAATCTGTTCTATTTTCTCTCGATACGCTTGCGACAGCCCCAAGTCTTCAGACACTTGGAATCCCAAGTAATCTACCTCAAACCTGGCCAGCTGACACTTCTTAAGATTTAGTTTTAATCCTGCCTCCGTCACTCGTTCGATTACGGCCTGCAGAATCTCCAAATGTTCCTCCTCCGTGTCACTAGCGATGAACACATCATCGATGTAAACTGTGACTGGGAGACCTTCCAAAATATGCAAGACAGCTGATTGAAATACATTCGGGGAGTTCTTATATCCTTGCGGCAACCTCTGCCAAACGTATGCTTTTCCTTTATGCGTAAACGCTGTTTTCCCTTGTGATGCTTTGGCAATTCTTAGGGAAAAGAATCCATTTGCAAGGTCAATACATGATTTATACTTCTTTACTCTTAATGTTTTTAAAGACGCCTGGGGGTTTATGAGGCTCGCTCGGTTAGCCACCGTTCGGCGGTTTAGAGCTTTAAAGTTAATGACTGGCCTCCATCCCCCTCCTACCGCTTCAGGTTTTTTAACAGCTTGAATTGGGCTATTGGTAATAGGGTTTAGCTCTTCACGAATAATGCCAAGTGCTAATAATTCTTTTACAATTACCTCCATTTCGGCCACTGCTCCGGGGTTGAGGGGATATTGCCTCACTGGCGGATGTACCCCCCCAATTATAATATGCACATAATTTGCGCCTAAATCACCGCAATCATTCTTAAAATGTGCGATGGCGGCTTTGTCTAGAATTTCACCTAATTTCTTTTTCCCTTCCAGTGTTAATACACTGTCTTGGATTTGTTGGGCTTTTACGGCAGGTACATCTACTGATTTATACCATTCTTGGTCGGGTATTATTTTTGTAGGGCCTACTTTCACTAATTTCGGTTTTAGTTTTTCCCATCTCTTTTTCGCAACTTGCCTTTTATTTTTAGGCTTTTCCATTTCTTCTGCATCTTTTAATGTCAACAAATTGTATGGTCCTAACACCCACACAATTCCCTTCCAAATTCCTACCGGCATTTTGGCAATCGAGCCATCAGCTACCATTACTTTTAGGTGTCCGATTCGTTTTAAGGCTCTACGGGTCATGGACACCTCGGCCCCTGTGTCTACTAAATAGGGCACTCCCTCCACCTTAGCATAAAGGTTATCCCCTATTCTGTAAACCCCTTCTAGGGTGACCCGTGCCTTTGTTTCCATTATTTCCCAGGCCCCCCGGAGGCTGCAGCCTTGCGAGCCTCGAGGAAGGCCTTCCTTTCTTCTGGGTTCAGTTTGTCAAATTCTTCTTTGGGCATATATGCTGGACCTGGTCTTCGCACTGCTGGCTGTTGTCTTGGTTGGGGCCTCGTCTGCTGTCCTGGCTGGGTGGCCTGTCTCTGATTCCAGTTCGTTCTCTGCTGCTGAGGTCTCACGTAGGGGACAGTCTGAACTGGTTGCTGAGCTCCCTGCTGGACCTGCTGTTCGCTCCCTCGGGTGCGACTAGCGACTGGTCCGGTCCTCCTTTTCTCAGCGTTATGCTTAGTTAGGCGATCCCACTTCTTAACGGAGGCTTCAATTTTCAGCGTCGTGCTATTTGGGGCCATCTTCACAAAGACAGCTTCGTTCCCTCTGTCCTTGACAATCATCCGCAGCACTTTGATATACCTATTTGGAGATATAACTTCCTTAATTTTGTGCCACACATTTAGCAGTGAAACGTCCCTTTTGAGTTGCTCTCTAGCCCTGCTAATATGGGCATCTTCATCCTCATCTTCGCCGTCCACCCATCTTTCGTAGACCTGTTGTGGTGTTTCGTATGGTCCGACAGGGCTAGCGATGATGTACTGAAGCCATAGTTTCTTAGCACCATCTCCTCCTGGGGCGTCTCTAATCATAGGCCATGTCTCAACTAAATACTCTTTAGCTGTCTCTAGCCTACCTTTTTGGCGAACCAACTCCTTCAAGGTCTTAAATTGTTGCACCTCCCCCTCCATGTCATGTGGTTGGGGTACTGGGTTTGGTACTATTGTAGTTGATCCCAGCTGTGTCACATATTGGGGCTGTTGGTTCAAAGAGGTTCTTGGGGCGGCTGGTACCGTTACAGTAACCGCTGCTCCATCGTTATCAGAACCTGAATTTAGGTCATCGTCGGCTCTCAGCTCACATTTTGCTTTATTATTTATTGCTTTTTTAAGCCTTCTCAACATAAAATCATGTGCCACCGCCACGTAGCCATCCCTGAAATTCTTAGTCAGGTCTTGGTGAATTAATAATGTGGTATATGGCGGAGCCTGTAAAATGTTAATAGCCTCGCGATAAATTATTCGCATAGTTAGAGGCATTTTACTATCTAGCTTATTGAGCCAGGCAGGTGGATAGGGGCGATCTACTTGCCCTGCCTCGGGTACGTAAGCTCTTCGCCCATCCTTTGTCTCGATCCATCCCAGGTTAAGATCTCTAGCTACCCTTGCTGAGGATTGGTACACGTCAAACGTAGGTTGAGGATTTTTCTTTCTTTTACTAACTGGTCTTGTAACTATTTTCGGGTTCTGGCCGGGGTTGCCCGGGTCATCTTCTGATGAGGTTGAGTCTTGGTCCTCGTCAGCGGGGTTAGCGCCAATCGCGGTCGAAACAGGAGCTTGCTCTTCATCGTCTTCCTCTTCGCTCCCATCTCCTGGCATCGCTAACGGTCCCATCGGGTTTACATTTCCCATATGCCTTTTTTGCGAAACCTGTGGCAGGGGCACCGGCGTTATGGGGGGTTGTCCCGGAAAGAGCTCCCGTGCTGTTCCAGGGGTAGACGTGACGGGGCTAAAGGTCACCGTTCCCCTTGGGGCCTTGTTTTTTCCCTTTGGGGTTTGTCTGCTCGGTCCCTCTTGCTCTTCGTCTTCCACCTCCCGGGCAGCTTCTGCCTTCCTTCCACTTACCGGGAGAGGCACGGGAGATGTTTTAACTGGGGATGATGACTGGGGTGAGTCCCTGGGTTCTCCGTTTATTGATTGCTGGAGCTGGCGTCGTTCACGATGCATCTGTCTAGTACGGGTTAAAATCTCGTCTGTCACTGATTTAACTCGTTCCTCTCTCTGCTTTTTTGATATTACTATCACAAATTCTACTCCCGATGGTGTTGTTACAGGAGTCTTAGCTCTTAGAGTGAACGCTGCTACTGCTATGGACTCAGCCAGTTGCCACTGCATCTTTCCAGTTTTAATCCAATTTACAGCCATCACTATTCTCTCCGCTCCTTCTCCTAACGCTTTGTCGACCCCCCTCTCCAATGCTTTTGCCATCTCGTCCGCATATTGTGACTGATCGATTTTGGGGTTCCACTCTGTCCCTGGCACGTGTATTATCATGCCGTAGGGAGTGTTCCCACCACTAGTTTTTGCCGCTATTATTGGCCGCTGATTATCTTTTTGTAATTCTTGTTTAACCTCTAATTCATATTCTTGTCCCGCTTCCTGCCTTAAAATGTTTCCAAGCGCTTTACTATGCGGTTTTAGTGATCTATCTGTTATTATCACTATAGCATCCCCCCGTATTTGCCAGGGGCTTCCCACATAGTGGCACAATATTACACCATTCCCAATTGAAACCTTTTTTGTTTCCTCCGGCAGCCCACCCAGGGGCGCCGTTCTTATCAGGGGAGTCATTTTTACAATTTTTCCCGGGCTTTCATTTTCTGATGCTCCTGCATCCTCCTCATGGACACATGAGCCCATATCAACAAAGCCCTCTTCACCAACGGCCTCAGCTGGCCTTTTCCGCATTTTTTGTAACTCTTTCTGCTTTTGATCAAATCCCGACTGCTCCCAGAGGTTGAAGCTTAATGCTTCAGCCCCCTGGGGATTTGCTAATTCCACCCTTATCTGCATTTTCTCAGCGAGGGATTTAATCGTAGAGTCCCACTGGACTCCGGTGCTAGTTACTTCCACTACGTTATACACATCCAACAACACAGTCCACCAGTGGACCCAAAGGCCCACCGTCCCAGAGGTGCATCCCTCTTGGGGGTGGTTTACCACTACTGTTGCTATGCCCATTATTTCGGGAAATTCACTCACGAACACTCCTGTTTCCTTCACCGACCTTTCCACCTCAGCTGCGAGGTCGGCAAGACGGATTGAAGGGTTGTTTACTTCCAGGTGCCTTCTTGCTCCTGGTGGCCATCGATCTACACCCTCGCCCAGTAGCATAACCACTACTGGTATATCTGGTTGTTCTAGAGGCTGGGGTGCAGGCATTAACCCTGCTACCCCCTCTGTAGGGCTGGGGGGCTTTCCCCTCCCATTTCTCCCTATTATTCTTTCCATTACTTCACTAGCGTGTTCTATAGCCCGCTTTGCTTTCTTATTGTAGGAGTGGAGCTATCTATTTCCGAAGCCTTCCCCGCGCGCTTTGGGTTCAGGGACGTACTTTAGCTCCTGGTTACTCAGCTCCGTACCCATGTACGTTGCCTCTACTGCTATCAGGACTACCGACTTCGAGTTTTTCCTACCTTTACTCGTCGGCGGATGTCCTCCCTCAAACGGTGGGGTGTGTTGTCCTTTCAGGTCGGTTGTAATCCTTCCCGCTTCTCTTCTCCGGGATCTGGATGTCTTCTTGTTCCTGGACACGTCTGCTAGGAACCGAAAAAGGCTGCCTCCACTAGAACATTAGTCTAGTGGAAACTCCTACCTTTCCTCCTTGGTTCTCGACGACTTTCTTCTTGTGCCAATGGACACTCCTGTCAAAACCGCAAAAGGCTGCTTCCACTAGAACATTAGTCTAGTGGAAACTCCTACCTTTTCTCCTCGGTTCTCGACGACTTTCTTCTTGTGCCAATGGACACTCCTGTCAAAACCGAAAAAGGCTGCTTCCACTAGAACATTAGTCTAGTGGAAACTCCTACCTTTTCTCCTTGGTTCTCGACGACTTTCTTCTTGTGCCAATGGACACTCCTGTCAAAACCGAAAACTTAAAAGTTTTTCAAAAACTCCAGGAGAAAAGGCAAGCGACCGGGAATCAGGGTTAGGTTTGCAGCATCAGCCTCTGACACTGAGTCCGCTATCCAAGATAAGGGACTATAAATATCTTCAGGCACCCCGCAATAACTAAGCAAAGAGTATGGTAGTTTTGCTACAAATGGATACCTGAGATAACAAACCAATAAAATGGGCAACCGCACCCAATCTGGCAAGCCTAAATAGCGCAAACCATAGTTTAACATCACAAGTCTAGAAGAGACTGCCTCTCTCCGAGCAGCCTCTCAACATTAACTCTAACTGTTCAAGCCCTCCTTCTTTTTGTGGACAGGCCTGAACCACCCCTTGACTCAGCCCCCCCCTCAGGAAAGCGCGGCGCAGCGCGCTCTGCCAAGTACACTATCAGTACCTTCACAGCTGACCAGAGCAGCAGGCCGCTGTTAAAGCCCATTCACTTTGAATGGCCTTCTCACACTCAACCTCTTTTAGAGTGCAAGTCTCCTGGGGGAGCCAGTCACCGTTTCATTAACACAAAATAGTACAATCAACTTCAACTCAAAAATCACACTAGATTTTCACAATTAAAGAAGCTCTTTTCCATGAAACACTATTCATCAAAGAGACTATTTTGTGTTAGCTCAGGGTCGTATGACATGACAATTTATCAGCGAGTTCGCTATCAGCTCCAAGCACTGTGCCCTCCGCTCAGAGCCGCACTTACTCGGGTTCCGGTTTGGGCCTCGATCGATCCCGATTTTGACAAAAATGAGTCAATCGAAGCCCCACTTTATGGGCGCCACATGTCAACTTCCGCTTACCCGCAGGACTTAAATCGGGAAATATGTCCTGATCGACTCTCCAATTAAAGGGTTAGAAATTCCCCTTTTTCCTCACCAGCTCTAAGGCGTCAGCGTGAGGAGACGGGAATTAAATAAGCCGATATATCAAAGTGGATTCACCTAGGTTTGTTCACTGTCATCTTATCATGAGGCCAATCCGTTTTCATACACCTATCAATCCTGAGTGAGTAACCACACACACAGAGCCCAGGAATGCTAGCATGTTCACCTCACTTCATTGGCAGCTCCACTTTTCTAAGTTGTTTGCATTTGTTATTGACCTAGTAATTTAATAATCCTTGTTAGAATCATACGGATTTGTTACATATCAAGCTGGAGTATTTGACTTTATTAATACAGATGGAAGCATTGGTTAGAGGTTATTCAAATGCACTTACCTTCCTCCAAACGTCCGTTACTGTTGTCCGTCTTGGAAAAAATAATGAGGTGGACTCATAAAACGTCCGGAATAAATAAAATAAAATCAAAAAAATAATGAGGGCTCATCAAACGTCCCAAATAAAATCATAAACAAACATTAAGGTCTTATAAAACGACCAAAGAATAAAAATAAATCATAAACAAATGTGAAGGTCTTATAAAACGACCTCAAATAAATAAAATAAAATCACAAACAAATGAGAAGGTCTTATAGAACGACCTCAAATAAATAAAATAAAATCACAAACAAATGAGAAGGTCTTATAGAACGACCTCAAATAAATAAAATAAAATCACAAACAAATGAGAAGGTCTTATAGAACGACCTCCTTATAAAAATAAAATCATAAGCAAATAAAAGGGACTTATTAAAACGTCCAAAAATAAATATAATAAAATCAAAACAATATGAGACAAGATAGTAGAATGATTAATACGAACCTTGTCTTTTAAATAATTTTATTAACAATAATAAGACAACCAATATAAATCAAAAATCACATTTAATGATAAAACTTTAAATCAATCAAAATAAAATAAAATAAAATAAAATAAAATAAAACAGGAGATTAAAAATAGTATAACCTTTTACAATAAGCTTTACAAGATTGATCATTCCTCGGAAAAGCTTAAGACCTGATTGACAATAAGATGTTTTTGGCAAAAATAATTTTGAAGATATGAGAGTGTATTAAATGGCCCCCACCCTAACACGCGATTAGTCATTCATATCTTCCTATTATACATCATTATTGCTAAAAGATTTGTACATTACCAATCATTGAAGAAAAGATTCCAGTCACAGCTTAATCCCAGTCCTTCGTAAAAATCCAAAGTCCAGGCAGGCAGTTATATTCCATCTTCGAGAATGCACTCTATACAGACACATCGCAGGGTGAAAAGGGGGCCTAGCTCAGAGTTGGTGACGGCCTTTTATACTCTTGGGCCACACCACTGACTCCTTCCGGTGAATGTCTCTCCGCGCACCTTCTCATATCAAAGCGCACTTGCTGGAACTCATTTTCAGTAATCTTCCACCGACGTGCCATGAAGATGAGTCATGATGAGGTCATACATTCCTTACAAATGTGTCATGGATACACAGCGTTGCATGATGAGTCATACATGAAAATATGTCAAGGTCTTCAGCTCTATTCGACAAATGATGAACGTTAAAATCAATAAAATCATATATATATTAATTAAGCAAGCATGAATAACATATATATACATTACATGTTAAATCCCAAATTCTCTCAGCTTGAATTTAACAGGTTAATTCTAATCTCTGTTGCACATCTTGTATATATCTTTGTTAAATCAAACAATACATACGGACAATCTTTTCAATGCAGTTACAGCAATATTATCAGCGATAAAAGACAGTATCGCTTATAAATGAAAGAAAAGAAAAAGAAAGACAGAAAAACTTCATAGTTGGCTTTCAATGTGTTACAAACATTGATCCAAAAATCAGGTTAACAATTATCGAATATAGATTGTGTTGTGTATTATTATTTAATTCAGGATATCATTTATTTATATTTAATTTGTATCTTATATAGAATGTCCGGGCAATGCTGAGTGGGTGGCTTAGTTGTACAGGTTTGGCGGCATCTGGTGGTTACTTTGAGGAACTACACCCAGAGGCCAAAGAATATTTATCAGTCCTGTAGACACCTATTGGTCTCTAACTAAGAATTGAGTCTAGCCCATTAATTTGCTATCTCATTTTACATGATATGGCGTTTCATCTGACCCACTCAATCCACTCAATTCAACAATGGATTAGATATGCCCAGGATTCTCGCCAACCTGGACCTACAGGCCGGCGGCCATCTTGGCCAATGGTTTAGGGACGCCCAGGATTTCCGCCACGTCGTCCACCGGTGGCGGCGGCCATCTTGCCCAATTGATTCGGGACGCCTAGGATTTCCGCCACGTCGTCCACCGGTGGCGGCGGCCATCTTGGACAATTGATTCGGGACGCCTAGGATTTCCGCCACGTCGTCCACCGGGGGCGGCGGCCATCTTGGCCAATTGATTAGGGACGCCTAGGATTTCCGCCATTTCGACCTAATTTCAATAGGAAGTGACCTAAAATCAACAGGAAGTGACCTGATTTTAACAGGAATTGACCCGATTTCAATAGGAAGTGACCTGATTTTAACAGGAAGTGACCTGATTTTAACAGGAATTGACCTCATATCAACAGGAAGTGACCCGATTTCAACAGGAAGTGACCTCATATCAATAGGAAGTGACCTAAAATCAACAGGAAGTGACCCGATTTCAACAGGAAGTGACCCGATTCCAACAGGAAATGGCCTGAAATCAACAGGAAGTGACCTGATTTTAACAGGAAGTGACCTGATTTTAACAGGAAGTGACCTCATATCAACAGGAAGTGACCTCATATCAACAGGAAGTGACCTAAAATCAACAGGAAGTGACCTCATATCAACAGGAAGTGACCTAAAATCAACAGGAAGTGACCCAATTTCAACAGGAAGTGGCCTGAAATCAACAGGAAGTGAGCATGCTAGTGCTAAGTTAGCATGCTAATGCTAACTAATGCTTATGCTAGCTGAACATGCTAATGCTATTGCTAGCTTAGCATGTTAATGCTAATGTTAGCTCAGTATGCTAATGCTAAGTTAGCATGCTAATGCTAATGTTAGCTTAGCATGCTAATGCTAATGTTAGCTTTGCATGCTAATGCTAATGTTAGCTTAGCATGCTAATGCTAATGTTAGCTTAGCATGCTAATATTAATGTTAGCTTAGTATGTTAATGCTAATGTTAGCATGCTAATGCTAATGTTAGCTTAGCATGCTAATGCTAATGTTAGCTTAGAATGCTAATGCTAATGCTCAGTTAGCATGGTAATGCTAATGTAAGCTTAGCATGCTAATGCTAAGTTAGAATATTAATGCTAATGTTAGCTTAGCATGCTAATGCTAATGTTAGCTTAGCATGTTAATGCTAATGTTAGCATGCTAATGCTAATGTTAGCTTAGCATGCTAATGCTAATGTTAGCTTAGAATGCTAATGCTAATGCTCAGTTAGCATGCTAATGCTAATGTAAGCTTAGCATGCTAATGCTAAGTTAGAATATTAATGCTAATGTTAGCTTAGCATGACAATATTAATGTTAACTTCGCATGCTAATGATAAATTAGCATACTAATGCTAATGTTAGCTTAGCATGCTAATGCTAGCTTAGCAAGCCAATGCTCATGCTAGATTAGAATGCTAATACTATATTAGCATGCTATTGCTAATGTTAGCTTAGCATGCTAATGCTAGCTTAGTATACTCATGCAAATGTTACCTGGTTTCAACAGAGTGACTATTACTCCATTGCTTAAGTTTGCCACTCCTTACACCGTTGCGACTCGATTCTACCCTCCTTACTTCATTGCTTACTTAATTCTTCTCACTTTACTCCATTGCTTTCCCGATTACTTGCTACTTCCTCCATTTCTTGATTTCTTCCTTGTTTTCTTGTTTCTTGCTGATTTAATTTTACTTTTGTGGTATTTGTCTTCCTTCAACTGCTACTAGATTTCTGGATGAATTTAAACCATTCCAACTTCAGCATGTTAAGGTCATTCCATGTCATTCAGTATCATTCAACATCATTCAACACCATTCAATATCATTCAATATCTTTCAATATCATTCATCATCATTCAACATTATTCTAAATCATTCCACAGGTATTCATTCAGCACTCCAGCCTTCACACGCCATTTCCCCAGAAATGGCATTTCTAGTTCTTATTCTTATTCTTATTGTGTGAAGGCTGGAGGCCTTCACACATATGTTATTCTACACCATTCCCGTTATTCTTATTATTCTTATATTTTATTCCTCGCACTTTTTTGTCCAGTTTCTTCTTCCACATTTTTCACCCGATTCACTCCGTTCCAATTTCAAACGATTCCAAATATTCACGCCTAGAGCGCTTCCAATTTTCTTATTCCCACTATTCACGTGTTACCCGCAATTCCCGATTTCGTACCCGATTTTTCCCCATGTATTCTTAATGGGAGATTCAAAATTTCACATTTCCTTCCACATTTTTCATCCGATTCACTTCGTTCCAACTTCAATATGTTCCATAATGAGCTTTTCAGTTCCAAAATTCAAGCCTTACCCACAATTCACGATTTCGTACCCGAATATTTCCCACATTCTACATTTTTCATTTACTTCCACATTATTCATCCGATTGACTTCGTTCCAACTTCAATATATTCCAGCAATTCAAGCCATGAGTTATTCCAGCTTTTCAGTTCCAAAATTCACGCCTTGCCCACAATTCCCGATTTCGTACCCGAATATTTCCCACATTCTACATTTTCCATTTACTTCCACATTATTCATCCAATTGACGTCGTTCCAGCTTCAATATATTCCAGCATTTCAAGCCATTAGCTCTTCCAGCTTTTCAGTTCCAAAATTCACGCCTTGCCCACAATTCCTGATTTCGTACCCGAATATTTCCCACATTCTACATTTTCCATTTACTTACACATTATTCATCCGATTGACGTCGTTTCAACTTCAATATATTCCACCACTTCAAGCCATGAGCTCTTCCAGCTTTTCAGTTCCAAAATTCACGCCTTGCCCACAATTCCCGATTTCGTACCCGAATATTTCCCACATTCTACATTTTCCATTTACTTACACATTATTCATCCGATTGACGTCGTTCCAGCTTCAATATATTCCAGCAATTCAAGCCATGAGCTCTTCCAGCTTTTCAGTTCCAAAATTCACGCCTTACCCACAATTCCCAATTTCGTACCCGAATATTTCCCAAATTCTATATTTCACATTTACTTCCACATTATTCATCCGATTGACGTCGTTTCAACTTCAATATATTCCACCAATTCAAGCCATGAGCTCTTCCAGCTTTTCAGTTCCAAAATTCACGCCTTACCCACAATTCCCAATTTCGTACCCAAATATTTCCCACATTCTACATTTTCCATTTACTTCCACATTATTTTTTCCGATTGACTTCGTTCCAACTTCAATATATTCCACCATTTCACGTCATGAACTCTTCCATCTTACCACCGAACTTACCACGCATGGCGGCCATTTTCCAAATTACCATGAATGGCGGCCATTTTGGATAAATGATTAGATATGCCCAGGATTCTCGCCAACCTGGACCCACAGGCCGGCGGCCATCTTGGCCAATGGATTCGGGACGCCGAGGATTTCCGCCACGTCGTCCACCGGGGGCGGCGGCCATCTTGGCCAATTGATTCGGGAAGCCTAGGATTTCCGCCACGTCGTCCACCGAGGGCGGCGGCCATCTTGGCCAATTGATTAGGGACGCCTAGGATTTCCGCCATTTCGAGCTAATTTCAATAGGAAGTGACCTGAAATCAACAGGAAGTGACCTGATTTTAACAGGAAGTGACCCGATTTCAACAGGAAGTGACCTGATTTTAACAGGAAGTGACCTGAATTTAACAGGAAGTGACCTCATATCAACAGGAAGTGACCTAAAATCAACAGGAAATGACCCATTTTAACAGGAAGTGACCCGATTTAAACAGGAAGTGGCCTGAAATCAACAGGAAGTGAGCATACTAGTGCTAAGTTAGCATGATAATGCTAGCTAATGCTAACGCTAGCTGAACATGCTAATGCTATTGCTAGCTTAGCATGCAAATGTTAATGTTAGCTTAGCATGCTAATGCTAAGTTAACATGCTAATGTTAATGCTAAGTTCGCATGCTAATGCTAATGTTAGCTTAGCATGCTAATGCTAGCTTAGCATGCTAATGCTAATGCTAGCTTAGCATGCTAATGCTATTGCTAGCTTAGCATGCTAATGCTAATGCTAGCTTAGCATGCTAATGCTAATGTTAGCATGCTAACGCTAATGCTAAGTGAGCATGCTAATGCAAATGTTAGCTTAGCATGCTAATGCTAATGCTAGCTTAGCATGCTAATGCTAAGCTAGCATGCTAATGCTAATGTTAGCTTAACATGCCAATGCTAATGTTAGCATGTTAATGCTAATGTTAGCTTAGCATGCTAATGCTAAGTTAGCATGCTAATGCTAATGTTAGCTTAGCATGATAATGCTAAGTTAGCATACTAATGCTAATGTTAGCATGCTAATGCTAATGCTAAGTTAGCATGCTAATGCTAATGTTAGCTTAGCATGCTAATGCTAATGCTAAGTTAACATGCCAATGCTAATGTTAGCTTAGCATGCTAATGCTAATGTTAGCTTAGCATGCTAATGTTAGCTTAACATGCTCATGCTAATGTAAGCTTAGCATGTTAATTTTAAGTTAGCATATTAATGCTAATGTTAGCTTAGCATGCTAATGCTAGCTTAGTATAGTAATGCAAATGTGACCTGATTTCAACAGAGTGACTATTACTCCATTGCTTAAGTTTGCCACTCCTTACACCATTGCGACTCGATTCTTCCCTCCTTACTTTATTGCTTACTTAATTCTTCTCACTTTACTCCATTGCTTACCCGATTACTTGCTACTTCCTCCATTTCTTACTTGATTTCTTCCTTGTTTTCTTGTTTCTTGCTGATTTACTTTTACTTTTGTGGTATTTATCTTCCTTCAACTGCTTCTAGATTTTTGGATGAATTTAAACCATTCCAACTTCAGCATGTTAAGCTCATTGCATGTCATTCAGTATCATTCAACATCATTCAACACCATTCAATGTCATTCAATATCTTTCAATATCATTCATCATCATTCAATATTATTCCAAATCATTCCACAGGTATTCATTCAGCTCTCCAGCCTTCACACGCCATTTCCCCAGAAATGGCATTTCTAGTTGTGTGAAGGCTGGAGGCCTTCACACATATGTTATTCTACACCATTCCCGTTATTCTTATTCTTATTCTTATTCTATTTTATTCCTCGCACTTTTTTGTCCTGTTTCTACTTCCACATTTTTCACCCGATTCACTCCGTTCCAATTTCAAATGATTCCAAATATTCACGCCTACATCGCTTCCATTTTTCTTATTCCCACGATTCACGTGTTACCCGCAATTCCCGATTTCGTACCCGATTTTTCCCCATGTATTCTTAATGGGAGATTCTAAATTTCACATTTCCTTCCACATTTTTCATCCGATTCACTTCGTTCCAACTTCAATATGTTCCATCATGAGCTCTTCCAGCTTTTCAGTTCCAAAATTCACACCTTACCCACAATTCACGATTTCGTACCCGAATATTTCCCACATTCTACATTTTTCATTTACTTCCACATTATTCATCCGATTGACGTCGTTCCAACTTCAATGTATTCTAGCAATTCAAGCCATGAGCTCTTCCAGCTTTTCAGTTCCAAAATTCATGCCTTACCCACAATTCCCGATTTCGTACCCGCATATTTCCCACATTCTACATTTCACATTTACTTCGACATTTTTCATCCGATTGATGTCGTTTCAACTTCAATATATTCCACCAATTCAAGCCATGAGCTCTTCCAGCTTTTCAGTTCCAAAATTCATGCCTTACCCACAATTCCTGATTTCGTACCCGCACATTACCCATATTCTACATTTTCCATTTACTTCCACATCATTCATCCAATTAACGTCGTTCCAACTTCAATATATTCCAGCATTTCAAGCCATTAGCTCTTCCAGCTTTTCAGTTCCAAAATTCACGCCTTGCCCACAATTCCCGATTTCATACCCGAATATTTCCCACATTCAACATTTTCCATTTACTTACACATTATTCATCCGATTGACGTCGTTCCAGCTTCAATATATTCCAGCAATTCAAGCCATGAGCTCTTCTAGCTTTTCAGTTCCAAAATTCACACCTTGACCACAATTCCGGATTTGGTACCCGAATATTTCCCACATTCTATATTTCACATTTACTTCCACATTATTCATCCGATTGACTTCGTTCCAACTTCAATATATTCCAGCAATTCAAACCATGAGCTCTTCCAGCTTTTCAGTTCCAAAATTCATGCCTTACCCACAATTCCCGATTTCGTACCCGAATATTTCCCACATTCTACATTTCACATTTACTTCGACATTTTTCATCCGATTGACGTCGTTTCAACTTCAATATATTCCACCAATTCAAGCCATGAGCTCTTCCAGCTTTTCAGTTCCAAAATTCACGCCTTACCCACAATTCCCGATTTCGTACCCAAATATTTCCCACATTCTACATTTTCCATTTACTTCCACATTATTTATCCGATTGACTTCGTTCCAACTTCAATATATTCCACCATATCACGTCATGAGCTCTTTCATCTTACCACCGAACTTACCACGCATGGCGGCCATTTTCCAACTTACCATGCACGGCGGCCATTTTAGACAAATGATATGCCCAGGTTTCTCGCCAACCTGGCCTCCCAAGGCGGTGGCCATTTTGGCCAATTGATTAGGTATGCGTGTGATTCTTGCCAGGATATTCCCCGACCTGAACAGGAAGTGACCAATATCAACAGGAAGTGACCTCATATCCACAGGAATTGACTTAATTTCAGCAGGACGTGACCTAAAATCAACAGGAAGTGACCTAAAATCAACAGGAAGTGACCTGATTTTAACAGGAAATGACCCGATTTCAACAGGAAGTGACCTGATTTTAACAGGAAGTGACCTCATATCAACAGGAAGTGACTTAAAATCAACAGGAAGTGACCTGATTTCAACAGGAAGTGACTTAATTTCAAAAGGAAGTGACCTAAAATCAACAGGAAGTGACCTGTTTTTAACAGGAAGTGACCCCGATTTCAACAGGAAGTGACCCGATTTCAACAGGAAGTGACCCGATTTTGACAGGAAGTGACCTGATATCAACAGGAAGTGACTTAAAATCAACAGGAAGTGACCCAGTTTCAACAGGAAGTGACCCGAATTCAACAGGAAGTGACCCGATTTCAACAGGAAGTGGCCTGAAATCAACAGGAAGTGAGCATGCTAGTACTAAGCTAGCATGCTAATGCTAATGTTAGCTTAGCATGCTAATGCTAAGTTAGCATGCTAATTCTAATGTTAGCTTAGCATGCTAATGCTAAGTTAGCATGCTAATGCTAATGTTAGCATGCTAACATTAGAATTAAACCATTCCAACTTCAGCATGTTAAGCTCATTCCATGTCATTCAGTATCATTCAACATCATTCAACATCATTCAAAACCATTCAATATCATTCAATATCTTTCAATATCATTCATCATCATTCAACATTATTCCAAATCATTCCACAGGTATTCATTCAGCTCTCCAGCCTTCACACGCCATTTCCCCAGAAATGGCATTTCTAGTTATTATTCTTATTCTTATATTTTATTCCTCGCACTTTTTTGTCCAGCTTCTACTTCCACATTTTTCACCCGATTCACTCCGTTCCAATTTCAAACGATTCCAAATATTCGCGCATAGAGCGCTTCCATTTTTCTTATTCCCACAATTCACGTGTTACCCGCAATTCCCGATTTCGTACCCGATTTTTCCCCATGTATTCTTAATGGGAGATTCAAAATTTCACATTTCCTTCCACATTTTTCATCCGATTCACTTCGTTCCAACTTCAAATATGTTCCATCATGAGCTCTTCCAGCTTTTCAGTTCCAAAATTCATGCCTTACCCACAATTCACGATTTCGTACCCGAATATTTCCCACATTCTACATTTTCCATTTACTTCCACATTATTTATCCGATTGACGTCGTTCCAGCTTCAATATATTCCACAATTTCAAGCCATTAGCTCTTCCAGCTTTTCAGTTCCAAAATTCATGCCTTACCCACAATTCCCGATTTCGTACCCGAATATTTCCCACATTCTACATTTCACATTTACTTCGACATTTTTCATCCGATTGACGTCGTTTCAACTTCAATATATTCCAGCAATTCAAGCCATGAGCTCTTCCAGCTTTTCAGTTCCAAAATTCATGCCTTACCCACAATTCCCGATTTCGTACCCGAATATTTCCCACATTCTACATTTCACATTTACTTCGACATTTTTCATCTGATTGACGTCGTTTCAACTTCAATATATTCCAGCATTTCAAGCCATGAGCTCTTCCAGCTTTTCAGTTCCAAAATTCACACCTTGCCCACAATTCCGGATTTCGTACCCGAATATTTCCCACATTCTATATTTCACATTTACTTCCACATTATTCATCCGATTGACTTCGTTCCAACTTCAATATATTCCAGCAATTCAAGCCATGAGCTCTTCCAGCTTTTCAGTTCCAAAATTCATGCCTTACCCACAATTCCCGATTGCGTACCCGAATATTTCCCACATTCTACATTTCACATTTACTTCGACATTTTTCATCCGATTGACGTCGTTTCAACTTCAATATATTCCACCAATTCAAGCCATGAGCTCTTCCAGCTTTTCAGTTCCAAAATTCACGCCTTACCCACAATTCCCAATTTCGTACCCAAATATTTCCCACATTCTACATTTTCCATTTACTTCCACATTATTTATTATTTATTTGACTTCGTTCCAACTTCAATATATTCCAACATTTCACGTCAGGAGCTCTTCCATCTTACCACCGAACTTACCACGCATGGCGGCCATTTTCCAAATTACCATGAATGGCGGCCATTTTGGATAAATGATTAGATATGCCCAGGATTCTCGACAACCTGGACCCACAGGCCGGCGGCCATCTTGGCCAATGGATTAGGGACGCCTAGGATTTCCGCCACGTCGTCCACCGGTGGCGGCGGCCATCTTGGCCAATTGATTCGGGAAGCCTAGGATTTCCCCCACGTCGTCCACCGGTGGTGGCGGCCATCTTGGCCAATTGATTAGGGACACCTAGGATTTCTGCCATTTCGACCTAATTTCAATAGGAAGTGACCTATGCTAATGCTAATGCTAAGTTAACATGCCAATGCTAATGTTAGCTTAGCATGCTAATGCTAATGTTAGCTTAGCATGCTAATGTTAATGTTAGCATGCTAATGCTAATGTTAGCTTAGCATGCTAATGCTACCCAAATATTTCCCACATTCTACATTTTCCATTTACTTCCACATTATTTATCCGATTGACTTCGTTCCAACTTCAATATATTCCACCATTTCACGTCATGAGCTCTTCCATCTTACCACCTAACTTACCACGTATGGCGGCCATTTTCCAACTTACCATGCACGGCGGCCATTTTAGACAAATGATATGCCCAGGTTTCTCGCCAACCTGGCCTCCCAAGGCCATTTTGGCCAATTGATTAGGTATGCGTGTGATTCTTGCCAGGATATTCCCCGACCTGAACAGGAAGTGACCAATATCAACAGGAAGTGACCTCATATCAACAGGAAGTGACCTAAAATCAACAGGAAGTGACCTGATTTTAACAGGAAATGACCCAATTTCAACAGGAAGTGACCTGATTTTAACAGGAAGTGACCTCATATCAAGAGGAAGTGACTTAAAATCAACAGGAAGTGACCCGATTTCAACAGGAAGTGACTTAATTTCAACAGGAAGTGGCCTAAAATCAACAGGAAGTGACCTGTTTTTAACAGGAAGTGACCCGATTTCAACAGGAAGTGACCCAATTTTGACAGGAAGTGACCTGATATCAACAGGAAGTGACCCAATTTCAACAGGAAGTGACCCAATTTTGACAGGAAGTGACCTGATATCAACAGGAAGTGACCCAATTTCAACAGGAAGTGACCCGATTTCAACAGGAAGTGGCCTGAAATCAACAGGAAGTGAGCATGCTAGTGCTAAGTTAGCATGCTAATGCTAGCTAATGCTAATGCTAGCTGAACATGCTAATGCTATTGCTAGCTTAGCATGCTAATGCTAATGTTAGCTCAGCATGCTAATGCTAATGCTAGCTTAGCATGTGAATGTTAATGTTAGCTTAGCATGCTAATGCTAATGTTAGCTTAGCATACATTTTCCATTTACTTCCACATTATTTATCCGATTGACTTCGTTCTAACTTCAATATATTCCAGCAATTCAAGCCATGAGCTCTTCCAGCTTTTCAGTTCCAAAATTCATGCCTTACCCACAATTCCCGATTTCGTACCCGAATATTTCCCACATTCTACATTTCACATTTACTTCGACATTTTTTAGCCGATTGACGTTGTTTCAACTTCAATATATTCCACCAATTCAAGCCATGAGCTCTTCCAGCTTTTCAGTTCCAAAATTCCCGCCTTACCCACAATTCCCAATTTCGTACCCAAATATTTCCCACATTCTACATTTTCCATTTACTTCCACATTATTTATCCGATTGACTTCGTTCCAACTTCAATATATTCCACCATTTCACGTCATGAGCTCTTCCATCTTACCACCTAACTTACCACGTATGGCGGCCATTTTCCAACTTACCATGCACGGCGGCCATTTTAGACAAATGATATGCCCAGGTTTCTCGCCAACCTGGCCTCCCAAGGCGGTGGCCATTTTGGCCAATTGATTAGGTATGCGTGTGATTCTTGCCAGGATATTCCCCGACCTGAACAGGAAGTGACCAATATCAACAGGAAGTGACCTCATATCAACAGGAAGTGACCTAAAATCAACAGGAAGTGACCTGATTTTAACAGGAAATGACCCGATTTCAACAGGAAGTGACCTGATTTTAACAGGAAGTGACCTCATATCAACAGGAAGTGACTTAAAATCAACAGGAAGTGACCCGATTTCAACAGGAAGTGACTTAATTTCAACAGGAAGTGGCCTAAAATCAACAGGAAGTGATCTGTTTTTAACAGGAAGTGACCCGATTTCAACAGGAAGTGACCCAATTTTGACAGGAAGTGACCTGATATCAACAGGAAGTGACCCAATTTCAACAGGAAGTGACCTGATATCAACAGGAAGTGACACAATTTCAACAGGAAGTGACCCGATTTCAACAGGAAGTGGCCTGAAATCAACAGGAAGTGAGTATGCTAGTGCTAAGTTAGCATGCTAATGCTAGCTAATGCTAATGCTAGCTGAACATGCTAATGCTATTGCTAGCTTAGCATGCTAATGCTAATGTTAGCTCAGCATGCTAATGCTAATGCTAGCTTAGCATGTGAATGCTAATGTTAGCTTAGCATGCTAATGCTAATGTTAGCTTAGCATGCTAATGCTAAGTTAGCATGCTAATGCTAATGTTAGCTTAGCATGTTAATGCTAAGTTAACATGCTAATGCTAATGTTAGCTTAGCATGCTAATGCTAAGTTAGCATGCTAATGTTAATGCTAAGTTAGCATGCTAATGCTAATGTTAGCATGCTAATGCTAATGTTAGCATGCTAATGCTAATGTTAACTTAGCATGCTAATGCTAATGTTAGCATGCTAATGCTAATGTTAGCTTAGAATGCTAATGCTAATGTTAGCATGCTAATGCTAATGTTAGCTTAGCATGCTAATGCTAAGTTAGCATATTAATGCTAATGTTAACTTAGCATGCTAATGCTAGCTTAGTATACTAATGCAAATGTGACCTGATTTCAACAGAGTGACTATTACTCCATTGCTTAAGTTTGCCACTCCTTACACCATTGCGACTCAATTCTACCCTCCTTACTTCATTGCTTACTTAATTCTTCTCACTTTACTCCATTGCTTACCCGATTACTTGCTACTTCCTCCATTTCTTACTTGATTCCTTCCTTGTTTTCATGTTTCTTGCTGATTTATTTTTACTTTTGTGGTATTTATCTTCCTTCAACTGCTTCTAGATTTCTGGATGAATTTAAACCATTCCAACTTCAGCATGTTAAGCTCATTCCATGTCATTCAGTATCATTCAACATCATTCAATATCATTCAATATCTTTCAATATCTTTCAATATCATTCATCATCATTCAACATTATTCCAAATCATTCCACAGGTATTCATTCAGCTCTCCAACCTTCACACGCCATTTCCCCAGAAATGGCATTTCTAGTTATTATTATTATTATATTTTATTCCTCGCACTTTTTTGTCCAGTTTCTTCTTCCACATATTTCACCCGATTCACTCCGTTCCAATTTCAAACGATTCCAAATATTCACGCCTACAGCGCTTCCATTTTTCTTATTCCCACGATTCACGTGTTACCCACAATTCCCGATTTCGTACCCGATTTTTCCCCATTTATTCTTAATGGGAGATTCAAAATTTCACATTTCCTTCCACATTTTTCATCCGATTCACTTCGTTCCAACTTCAATATGTTCCATAATGAGCTTTTCAGTTCCAAAATTCACGCCTTACCCACAATTCACGATTTCGTACCCGAATATTTCCCACATTCTACATTTTTCATTTACTTCCACATTATTCATCCGATTGACTTCGTTCCAACTTCAATATATTCCAGCAATTCAAGCCATGAGCTATTCCAGCTTTTCAGTTCCAAAATTCACGCCTGACCCACAATTCCCGATTTCGTACCCGAATATTTCCCACATTCTACATTTTCCATTTACTTACACATTATTCATCCGATTGACGTCGTTCCAGCTTCAATATATTCCAGCATTTCAAGCCATTAGCTCTTCCAGCTTTTCAGTTCCAAAATTCACGCCTTGCCCACAATTCCCGATTTCGTACCCGAATATTTCCCACATTCTACATTTTCCATTTACTTACACATTATTAGAATAGAATAGAATAGAATTCAACTTTATTGTCATTGCACTGTCACAAGTTCAGAACAACGAAATGCAGTTTGCATCCATCCAGAAGTTCTTTAGCAAGAATACATTTTATATTTTAAAAATAAGATAAATAAATAAATAAATAAATATGTATATAATATTGATAAACAGCTAAATAATTGTATATGACTATCTCTACAGTATGATATTTATTTACAGTAGTGCAATTATGATCAGGAGACAGTGTTCAGGAGTCTAACAACAGTAGGGAAGTAGCTATTCTGATATCTAGTGGTCTTAGTCCGGAGGCTCCTGTAACGCCTTCCAGAGGGCATGAGGGTAAAGTGTCCGTGTGCTGGATGACTGGAGTCTTTCATGATTTTCTTCGCCCTCTTCAGGCACCGCCTCATTTAGATGTCCTCAACAGAGGTGAGTGGTGCACCGGAGATGCGCTGGGCGGCTTTCACCACCCTCTGCAAAGCCTTCCGGTCCATAGCTGAGCAGTTTCCATACCAAACTGTGATGCAATTGGTCAAAATAGTCTCAATAGTGCAGCGGTAGAAGTTCACCAGAATATGTGAGGACAGATGGTTCTTTCTCAGAGCCCTGAGGAAGAAGAGCCGATGGTGAGCCTTTTTAACCAGCTTGGAGCAGCCAGTTGTCCATGTGAGATCCTCAGAGATGTGGACTCCCAGGAACTTGAAGTTGTTCACACGCTCCACCACCATCCCTTTAATGTGGATGGGTGTATGTGGGGCTGCATTCCTCCTGAAGTCCACAATTAGCTCCTTGGTCTTCTCAGTGTTGAGCAGCAAGTCGTTGGAGTCGCACCACTCAGCCAGATGATCCACCTCCTCCCTGTAGGCTGCCTCATCGTTGTCTTTGATGAGGCCAATCACCGTGGTGTCATCTGCAAACTTAATAATGGTATTGGAACCACTGAAAGGTCTGCAGTCGTGGGTGTAAAGAGAGTAAAGGAAGGGACTCAACACACAGCCTTGTGGCACGCCGGTATTTATAGTGATGGTAGATGAACAATAATTATCTAGTCGGACATGTTGAGGCCGGCTAGTCAGGAAATCCAGTAACCAGTTGCACATGAGGGGACTGATGCCTAGATCCATAAGTTTTGCAATGAGTTTTGAGGGGCTGACTGTATTGAATGCAGAACTAAAGTCTATGAACAGCATTCTAGCGTAGGTGTTTTTATTATCCAAATGTGAGAGAACAGAGTGCATCGCTACGGAGACGGCATCCTCTGTGCTCCTGTTCTGCCGATAGGCAAATTGGTGGGGATCCAAGGTGGGGGGAAGACAAGATCTGAGGTGTACCAAGACCAGCCGCTCAAAGCACTTTGCAATGATCGGAGTGAGGGCTACCGGACGGTAGTCACTGAGGCTTGATGGGATGGAGTTTTTGGGTATTGGTACGATGGAGGTTGATTTAAAGCAGGTTGGTACCACAGCATGAGCCAAGGACAGGTTGAATATGTCTGTCAGTACACCTGCCAGCTCACCAGAACACACTCTAAGAACTCGTCCAGGAATGCCGTCAGGACCCGCAGCCTTGTATACTGTAATCTTGCTCAACATCTCTCCTACATCGTTGGAGGAGAGAGTCAATGGTTGGTGGTCCGGAGTCACATCTGCCTTGGTTGCAGTTGTTAAGTTCTTCCTCTCAAAACGCGCATAAAAGTTGTTGAGCTCATTGAGAAATGAGATATCAGAGGAAGCGGGGGAAGGTCTGGTGGTCTTGTAATCTGTGATCGTCTGTAATCCTTGCCACATGCGACGGGGATTGGAGTTGGAGAAGTGCTCTTCTACCTTCTCCTTATAGTGGCGTTTTGCCTTCTTGATGCCCCTCTTCAGATCAGCCCTGGCTGTGCTATAGGCCTGTGCATCCCCTGACCTGAAGGCGCTGTTGCGAGCTTTCAGCAAGAGTCGGACATTCCTATTCATCCAAGGCTTCTGATTAGGGTACATAGTAATCTGTTTCTGGGTGGTGACGCTGTCTATAGTGGTGGAGATGTGGTTCAGTACAGACGAGGCGTACTGATTCAAATCTACGTTGGTGAACACATTCCAGTCTGTGTTTTTAAATCGGTCTTGGAGCACAGCATCTGTCCCAACTGGCCATACCTTTATTGTCCTTACAATTGGTTTCACACGTTGGATGAGTGGTGAATACCGAGGTGTGAGGAACAGGGAGAGATGATCTGATTGCCCGATGTGGGGGAGGGGTGTTGCTTTATATGCTCCAGCCAAATTGGAGTAAACATGATCCAAGATCTTGTCCCCTCTAGTATGGCAGGAGACATGTTGATGGAATCTGGGGAGGACTGTCTTCAAATTGCAGTGGTTAAAGTCACCAGCAACAATGAAAGCACCCTCGGGATGTTTGGCTTGGTGTTTGCTAATAGCGGCATAAAGTTCTTTCATAGCTACTTTAGCATTAGCATCCGGGGGGCTATACACTACAGTGAGTATAATGGAAGTGAATTCTCTAGGAAGATAAAAAGGTCTACATTTGACCATTAAAAACTCTACACTAGGTGAGCAATATCTTTCGATCGTGGCAGAGACCATGCACCAAGCTGTGTTAATGTAAATGCACAAACCTCCACCTCTGGTCTTGCCGGAGTCATCTATTGTCCTGTCAGCTCGGTGTAAATGACGTCCTGCTAACTCAATAACATTGTCCGGGTAGCTATTATTTAGCCACGTTTCAGTAAAAACCATAACATTTGAGTCCATAATCCGTTTATTATTAGCGATGGAGAGTCGTATTTCATCCATTTTATTTGCCAAAGAACGGACATTGGCGAGGAAAATGCTAGGTAGGGGGAGCCGATGTGGTGTTAGCTTTAGCTTAGCTCGTAACCCTCCACGCCGCCCCCGCCTTTGTTTACGTTCTCGGCGGCGTCTGCGTGCACTTCCGCCTGGGCGGGCAGAGTGAGCAGCCTCCGGTGCTCTGGAGATCTCTGGGATGAGTCGGAGATCGGCAATAAAACTGTCAGGAGTTTGAGTCCGAATGTCCAGGAGCTCCTTCCTACTATAGAAGAGCCGCGCGGAACAATTCTGGATGAATAATCCAGTCAGCAGTAAGTAAAGAAACGCTAAATAGCAAACTCTGGAGAGACACTGAGCCTCGCGTTGGTCACGCGCCGCCGCCATGTTGCACGCCTTGAATTATTCAAGGACACCAACCGATTGACGTCGTTCCAGCTTCAATATATTCCAGCAATTCAAGCCATGAGCTCTTCCAGCTTTTCAGTTCCAAAATTCACACCTTGCCCACAATTCCGGATTTCGTACCCGAATATTTCCCACATTCTATATTTCACATTTACTTCCACATTAGTCATCCGATTGACTTCGTTCCAACTTCAATATATTCCAGCAATTCAAGCCATGAGCTCTTCCAGCTTTTCAGTTCCAAAATTCATGCCTTACCCACAATTCCCGATTGCGTACCCGAATATTTCCCACATTCTACATTTCACATTTACTTCGACATTTTTCAACCGATTGACGTGGTTTCAACTTCAATATATTCCACCATTTCACGTCATGAGCTCTTCCATCTTACCACCTAATTTACCGCACATGGCGGCCATTTTCCAACTTACCATGCACGGCGGCCATTTTAGACAAATGATATGCCCAGGTTTCTCGCCAACCTGGCCTCCCAAGGCGGTGGCCATTTTGGCCATTTGATTTGGTATGCGTGTGATTCTTGCCAGGATATTCCCCGACCTGAACAGGAAGTGACCAATATCAACAGGAAGTGACCTCATATCAACAGGAAGTGACTTAATTTCAACAGGAAGTGACTTAATTTCAACAGGAAGTGACCTAAAATCAACAGGAAGTGACCTGATTTTAACAGGAAATGACCCGATTTCAACAGGAAGTGACCTGATTTTAACAGGAAGTGACCTCATATCAACAGGAAGTGACCTAAAATCAACAGGAAGTGACCCGATTTCAACAGGAAGTGACTTAAAATCAACAGGAAGTGACCTGATTTTAACAGGAAGTTACCCGATTTCAACAGGAAGTGACCCGATTTTAACAGGAAGTGACCCGATTTCAACAGGAAGTGAGCCGATTTCAACAGGAAGTGACCCGATTTCAACAGGAAGTGGCCTGAAATCAACAGGAAGTTAGCATGCTAGTGCTAAGTTAGCATGCTAATGCTAGCTAATGCTAACACTAGCTGAATATGGTAATGCTATTGCTAGCTTAGCATGCTAATGCTAATGTTAGCTCAGCATGCTAATGCTAAGTTAGCATGCTAATGCTAATGTTAGCTTAACATGTGAATGCTAATGTTAGCTTAGCATGCTAATGCTAATGTTAGCTAAGCATGCTAATGTTAATGTTAGCTGAGCATGTTAATGCTAATGTTAGCTTAGCATGCTAACGCTAAGCTAGCATGCTAATGCTGATGTTAGCTTAGCATGTTAATGCTAATGTTAGCTTAGCATCCTAATGCTGATGTTAGCTTAGCATGCTAATGCTAATGTTAGCTTAGCATGCCAATGCTAATGTTAGCATGTTAATGCTAATGTTAGCTTAGCATGCTAATGCTAAGTTAGCATACTAATGGTAATGTTAGCTTAGCATTCTAATGCTAAGTTCACATGCTAATGCTAATGTTAGCATGCTAATGCTAAGCTAGCATGCAAATGCTAAGTTAGCATGCTAATTCTAATGTTACCTTAGCATGCTAATGTTAGCTTAACATGCTCATGCTAATGTTAGCTTAGCATGCTAATGTCAATGTTAGCATGCTAATGCTAATGTTAGCTTAGCATGCTAATGTTAATGTTAGCTTAGAATGCTAATGCTAAGTTAGCATGCTAATGCTAATGTTAGCTTAGCATGCTAATGTTAAGTTAGCATATTATTGCTAATGTTAGCTTAGCATGCTAATGCTAGCTTAGTATACTAGTGCAAATGTGACCTGATTTCAACAGAGTAACGATTACTCCATTGCTTAAGTTTGCCACTCCTTACACCATTGCGACTCGATTCTACCCTCCTTACTTCATTGCTTACTTAATTCTTCTCACTTTACTCCATTGCTTACCCGATTACTTGCCACTTCCTCCATTTCTTACTTGATTTCTTCCTTGTTTTCTTGTTTCTTGCTGATTTATTTTTACTTTTGTGGTATTTATCTTCCTTCAACTGCTTCTAGATTTCTGGATGAATTTAAACCATTCCAACTTCAGCATGTTAAGCTCATTCCATGTCATTCAGTATCATTCAACATCATTCAACACCATTCAATATCATTCAATATCTTTCAATATCATTCATCATCATTCAACATTATTCAAAATCATTCCACAGGTATTCATTCAGCTCTCCAGCCTTCACACGCCATTTCCCCAGAAATGGCATTTCTAGTTATTATTGTGTGAAGGCTGGAGGCATACATATGTTATTCTACACCATTCCCGTTATTATGTGAAGGCTGGAGGCCTTCACACATATGTTATTCTACACCATTCCCGTTATTCTTATTGTGTGAAGGCTGGAGGCCTTCACACATATGTTATTCTACACCATTCCCGTTATTCTTATTATTGTGTGAAGGCTGGAGGCCTTCACACATATGTTATTCTACACCATTCCCGTTATTCTTATTCTATTTTATTCCTCGCACTTTTTTGTCCAGTTTCTTCTTCCACATTTTTCACCCGATTCACTCCGTTCCAATTTCAAACGATTCCAAATATTCGCGCCTACAGCGCTTCCATTTTTCTTATTCCCACGATTCACGTGTTACCCGCAATTCCTGATTTCGTACCCGATTTTTCCCCATTTATTCTTAATGGGAGATTCAAAATTTCACATTTCCTTCCACAGTTTTCATCCGATTCACTTCGTTCCAACTTCAATATGTTCCATCATGAGCTCTTCCAGCTTTTCAGTTCCAAAATTCACGCCTTACCCACAATTCACGATTTCGTACCCGAATATTTCCCACATTCTACATTTTTCATTTACTTCCACATTATTCATCCGATTGACTTCGTTCCAACTTCAATATATTCCAGCAATTCAAGCCATGAGCTCTTCCAGCTTTTCAGTTCCAAAATTCACTCCTTACCCACAATTCTCGATTTCGTACCCGCACATTACCCACATTCTACATTTTCCATTTACTTCGACATTTTTCATCCGATTGACGTCGTTTCAACTTCAATATATTCCACCAATTCAAGCCATGAGCTTTTCCAGCTTTTCAGTTCCAAAATTCACGCCTTACCCACAATTCCCAATTTCGTACCCAAATATTTCCCACATTCTACATTTTCCATTTACTTACACATTATTTATCCGATTGACTTTGTTTCAACTTCAATATATTCCAGCAATTCAAGCCATGAGCTCTTCCAGCTTTTCAGTTCCAAAATTCATGCCTTACCCACAATTCCCGATTTCGTACCCGAATATTTCCCACATTATACATTTCACATTTACTTCGACATTTTTCATCCGATTGACGTCGTTTCAACTTCAATATATTCCACCATTTCACGTCATGAGCTCTTCCATCTTACCACCTAACTTACCGCACATGGCGGCCATTTTCCAACTTACCATGCACGGCGGCCATTTTAGACAAATGATATGCCCAGGTTTCTCGCCAACCTGGCCTCCCAAGGCGGTGGCCATTTTGGCCATTTGCTTTGGTATGCGTGTGATTCTTGCCAGGATATTCCCCGACCTGAACAGGAAGTGACCAATATCAACAGGAAGTGACCTCATATCAACAGGAAGTGACTTAATTTCAACAGGAAGTGACTTAATTTCAACAGGAAGTGACCTAAAATCAACAGGAAGTGACCTGATTTTAACAGGAAATGACCCGATTTCAACAGGAAGTGACCTGATTTTAACAGGAAGTGACCTCATATCAACAGGAAGTGACCTAAAATCAACAGGAAGTGACCCGATTTCAACAGGAAGTGACTTAAAATCAACAGGAAGTGACCTGATTTTAACAGGAAGTTACCCGATTTCAACAGGAAGTGACCCGATTTTAACAGGAAGTGACCCGATTTCAACAGGAAGTGAGCCGATTTCAACAGGAAGTGACCCGATTTCAACAGGAAGTGGCCTGAAATCAACAGGAAGTTAGCATGCTAGTGCTAAGTTAGCATGCTAATGCTAGCTAATGCTAACACTAGCTGAATATGGTAATGCTATTGCTAGCTTAGCATGCTAATGCTAATGTTAGCTCAGCATACTAATGCTAAGTTAGCATGCTAATGCTAATGTTAGCTTAACATGTGAATGCTAATGTTAGCTTAGCATGCTAATGCTAATGTTAGCTAAGCATGCTAATGTTAATGTTAGCTGAGCATGTTAATGCTAATGTTAGCTTAGCATGCTAACGCTAAGCTAGCATGCTAATGCTGATGTTAGCTTAGCATGTTAATGCTAATGTTAGCTTAGCATCCTAATGCTGATGTTAGCTTAGCATGCTAATGCTAATGTTAGCTTAGCATGCCAATGCTAATGTTAGCATGTTAATGCTAATGTTAGCTTAGCATGCTAATGCTAAGTTAGCATACTAATGGTAATGTTAGCTTAGCATTCTAATGCTAAGTTCACATGCTAATGCTAATGTTAGCATGCTAATGCTAAGCTAGCATGCAAATGCTAAGTTAGCATGCTAATTCTAATGTTACCTTAGCATGCTAATGTTAGCTTAACATGCTCATGCTAATGTTAGCTTAGCATGCTAATGTCAATGTTAGCATGCTAATGCTAATGTTAGCTTAGCATGCTAATGTTAATGTTAGCTTAGAATGCTAATGCTAATGCTAAGTTAGCATGCTAATGCTAATGTTAGCTTAGCATGCTAATGTTAAGTTAGCATATTATTGCTAATGTTAGCTTAGCATGCTAATGCTAGCTTAGTATACTAATGCAAATGTGACCTGATTTCAACAGAGTAACGATTACTCCATTGCTTAAGTTTGCCACTCCTTACACCATTGCGACTCGATTCTACCCTCCTTACTTCATTGCTTACTTAATTCTTCTCACTTTACTCCATTGCTTACCCGATTACTTGCTACTTCCTCCATTTCTTACTTGATTCCTTCCTTGTTTTCATGTTTCTTGCTGATTTATTTTTACTTTTGTGGTATTTATCTTCCTTCAACTGCTTCTAGATTTCTGGATGAATTTAAACCATTCCAACTTCAGCATGTTAAGCTCATTCCATGTCATTCAGTATCATTCAACATCATTCAACACCATTCAATATCATTCAATATCTTTCAATATCATTCATCATCATTCAACATTATTCAAAATCATTCCACAGGTATTCATTCAGCTCTCCAGCCTTCACACGCCATTTCCCCAGAAATGGCATTTCTAGTTATTATTGTGTGAAGGCTGGAGGCCTTCACACATATGTTATTCTACACCATTCCCGTTATTATGTGAAGGCTGGAGGCCTTCACACATATGTTATTCTACACCATTCCCGTTATTCTTATTGTGTGAAGGCTGGAGGCCTTCACACATATGTTATTCTACACCATTCCCGTTATTCTTATTATTGTGTGAAGGCTGGAGGCCTTCACACATATGTTATTCTACACCATTCCCGTTATTCTTATTCTATTTTATTCCTCGCACTTTTTTGTCCAGTTTCTTCTTCCACATTTTTCACCCGATTCACTCCGTTCCAATTTCAAACGATTCCAAATATTCGCGCCTAAAGCGCTTCCATTTTTCTTATTCCCACGATTCACGTGTTACCCGCAATTCCTGATTTCGTACCCGATTTTTCCCCATGTATTCTTAATGGGAGATTCAAAATTTCACATTTCCTTCCACAGTTTTCATCCGATTCACTTCGTTCCAACTTCAATATGTTCCAACATGAGCTCTTCCAGCTTTTCAGTTCCAAAATTCACGCCTTACCCACAATTCTCGATTTCGTACCCGCACATTACCCACATTCTACATTTTCCATTTACTTCGACATTTTTCATCCGATTGACGTCGTTTCAACTTCAATATATTCCACCAATTCAAGCCATGAGCTCTTCCAGCTTTTCAGTTCCAAAATTCACGCCTTACCCACAATTCCCAATTTCGTACCCAAATATTTCCCACATTCTACATTTTCCATTTACTTACACATTATTCATCCGATTGACTTTGTTCCAACTTCAATATATTCCAGCAATTCAAGCCATGAGCTCTTCCAGCTGTTCAGTTCCAAAATTCATGCCTTACCCACAATTCCCGATTTCGTACCCGAATATTTCCCACATTATACATTTCACATTTACTTCGACATTTTTCATCCGATTGACGTCGTTTCAACTTCAATCTATTCCACCAATTCAAGCCATGAGCTCTTCCTGCTTTTCAGTTCCAAAATTCACGCCTTACCCACAATTCCCAATTTCGTGCCCAAATATTTCCCACATTCTACATTTTCCATTTACTTCCACATTATTTATCCGATTGACTTCGTTCTAACTTCAATATATTCCAGCAATTCAAGCCATGAGCTCTTCCAGCTTTTCAGTTCCAAAATTCATGCCTTACCCACAATTCCCGATTTCGTACCCGAATATTTCCCACATTCTACATTTCACATTTACTTCGACATTTTTTATCCGATTGACGTTGTTTCAACTTCAATATATTCCACCAATTCAAGCCATGAGCTCTTCCAGCTTTTCAGTTCCAAAATTCCCGCCTTACCCACAATTCCCAATTTCGTACCCAAATATTTCCCACATTCTACATTTTCCATTTACTTCCACATTATTTATCCGATTGACTTCGTTCCAACTTCAATATATTCCACCATTTCACGTCATGAGCTCTTCCATCTTACCACCTAACTTACCACGTATGGCGGCCATTTTCCAACTTACCATGCACGGCGGCCATTTTAGACAAATGATATGCCCAGGTTTCTCGCCAACCTGGCCTCCCAAGGCCATTTTGGCCAATTGATTAGGTATGCGTGTGATTCTTGCCAGGATATTCCCCGACCTGAACAGGAAGTGACCAATATCAACAGGAAGTGACCTCATATCAACAGGAAGTGACCTAAAATCAACAGGAAGTGACCTGATTTTAACAGGAAATGACCCGATTTCAACAGGAAGTGACCTGATTTTAACAGGAAGTGACCTCATATCAACAGGAAGTGACTTAAAATCAACAGGAAGTGACCCGATTTCAACAGGAAGTGACTTAATTTCAACAGGAAGTGGCCTAAAATCAACAGGAAGTGACCTGTTTTTAACAGGAAGTGACCCGATTTCAACAGGAAGTGGCCCAATTTTGACAGGAAGTGACCTGATATCAACAGGAAGTGACCCAATTTCAACAGGAAGTGACCCAATTTTGACAGGAAGTGACCTGATATCAACAGGAAGTGACCCAATTTCAACAGGAAGTGACCCGATTTCAACAGGAAGTGGCCTGAAATCAACAGGAAGTGAGCATGCTAGTGCTAAGTTAGCATGCTAATGCTAGCTAATGCTAATGCTAGCTGAACATGCTAATGCTATTGCTAGCTTAGCATGCTAATGCTAATGTTAGCTCAGCATGCTAATGCTAATGCTAGCTTAGCATGCGAATGCTAATGTTAGCTTAGCATGCTAATGCTAATGTTAGCTTAGCATGCTAATGCTAAGTTAGCATGCTAATGCTAATGTTAGCTTAGCATGTTAATGCTAAGTTAACATGCTAATGCTAATGTTAGCTTAGCATGCTAATGCTAAGTTAGCATGCTAATGTTAATGCTAAGTTAGCATGCTAATGCTAATGTTAGCATGCTAATGCTAATGTTAACTTAGCATGCTAATGTTAATGTTAGCATGCTAATGCTAATGTTAGCTTAGAATGCTAATGCTAATGTTAGCATGCTAATGCTAATGTTAGCTTAGCATGCTAATGCTAAGTTAGCATATTAATGCTAATGTTAACTTAGCATGCTAATGCTAGCTTAGTATACTAATGCAAATGTGACCTGATTTCAACAGAGTGACTATTACTCCATTGCTTAAGTTTGCCACTCCTTACACCATTGCGACTCGATTCTACCCTCCTTACTTCATTGGTTACTTAATTCTTCTCACTTTACTCCATTGCTTACCCGATTACTCGCTACTTCCTCCATTTCTTACTTGATTCCTTCCTTGTTTTCATGTTTCTTGCTGATTTATTTTTACTTTTGTGGTATTTATCTTCCTTCAACTGCTTCTAGATTTATGGATGAATTTAAACCATTCCAACTTCAGCATGTTAAGCTCATTCCATGTCATTCAGTATCATTCAACATCATTCAATATCATTCAATATCTTTCAATATCTTTCAATATCATTCATCATCATTCAACATTATTCCAAATCATTCCACAGGTATTCATTCAGCTCTCCAGCCTTCACACGCCATTTCCCCAGAAATGGCATTTCTAGTTATTGTGTGAAGGCTGGAGGCCTTCACACATATGTTATTCTACACCATTCCCGTTATTCTTATTCTTATTATTATTATTCTTATATTTTATTCCTCGCACTTTTTTGTCCAGCTTCTACTTCCACATTTTTCACCCGATTCACTCCGTTCCAATTTCAAACGATTCCAAATATTCGTGCCTACATCGCTTCCATTTTTCTTATTCCCACGATTCATGTGTTACCCGCAATTCCCGATTTCGTACCCGATTTTTCCCCATGTATTCTTAATGGGAGATTCAAAATTTCACATTTCCTTCCACATTTTTCATCCGATTCACTTCGTTCCAAGTTCAATATGTTCCATCATGAGCTCTTCCAGCTTTTCAGTTCCAAAATTCACGCCTTACCCACAATTCACGATTTCGTACCCGAATTTTTCCCACATTCTACATTTTTCATTTACTTCCACATTATTCATCCAATTGACTTCGTTCCAACTTCAATATATTCCAGCAATTCAAGCCATGAGCTCTTCCAGCTTTTCAGTTCCAAAATTCACGCCTTACCCACAATTCACGATTTCGTACCCGAATATTTCCCACATTCTACATTTTTCATTTACTTCCACATTATTCATCCGATTGACTTCGTTCCCACTTCAATATATTCCAGCAATTCAAGCCATGAGCTCTTCCAGCTTTTCAGTTCCAAAATTCACGCCTTGCCCACAATTACCGATTTCGTACCCGAATATTTCCCACATTCTACATTTTCCATTTACTTACACATTATTCATCCGATTGACGTCGTTCCAGCTTCAATATATTCCAGCAATTCAAGCCATGAGCTCTTCCAGTTTTTCAGTTTCAAAATTCACACCTTTCCCACAATTCCGGATTTCGTACCCGAATATTTCCCACATTCTATACTTCACATTTACTTCCACATTATTCATCCGATTGACTTCGTTCCAACTTCAATATATTCCAGCAATTCAAGCCATGAGCTCTTCCAGCTTTTCAGTTCCAAAATTCATGCCTTACCCACAATTTCCGATTTCGTACCCGAATATTTCCCACATTCTACATTTCACATTTACTTCGACATTTTTCATCCGATTGACGTCGTTTCAACTTCAATATATTTCACCAATTCAAGCCATGAGCTCTTCCAGCTTTTCAGTTCCAAAATTCACGCCTTACCCACAATTCCCAAATTCGTACCCAAATATTTCCCACATTCTACATTTTCCATTTACTTCCACATTATTTATCCGATTGACTTCGTTCCAACTTCAATATATTCCACCATTTCACGTCATGAGCTCTTCCATCTTAGCACCTAACTTACAACACATGGCGGCCATTTTCCAAATTACCATGAATGGCGGCCATTTTAGATAAATGATTAGATATGCCCAGGATTCTCGCCAACCTGGACCCACAGGCCGGCGGCCATCTTGGCCAATGGTTTAGGGACGCCCAGGATTTCCGCCACGTCGTCCACCGGTGGCGGCGGCCATCTTGCCCAATTGATTCGGGACGCCTAGGATTTCCGCCACGTCGTCCACCGGTGGCGGCGGCCATCTTAGCCAATTGATTCGGGACGCCTAGGATTTCCGCCACGTCGTCCACCGGGGGCGGCGGCCATCTTGGCCAATTGATTAGGGACGCCTAGGATTTCCGCCATTTCGACCTAATTTCAATAGGAAGTGACCTAAAATCAACAGGAAGTGACCTGATTTTAACAGGAATTGACCCGATTTCAACAGGAAGTGACCTGATTTTAACAGGAAGTGACCTGATTTTAACAGGAAGTGACCTCATATCAACAGGAAGTGACCTCATATCAACAGGAAGTGACCCGATTTCAACAGGAAGTGACCTCATATCAACAGGAAGTGACCTCATATCAACAGGAAGTGACCCGATTTCAACAGGAAGTGACCCGATTCCAACAGGAAGTGGCCTGAAATCAACAGGAAGTGACCTGATTTTAACAGGAAGTGACCTCATATCAACAGGAAGTGACCTCATATCAACAGGAAGTGACCTAAAATCAACAGGAAGTGACCTCATATCAACAGGAAGTGACCTAAAATCAACAGGAAGTGACCCAATTTCAACAGGAAGTGGCCTGAAATCAACAGGAAGTGAGCATGCTAGTGCTAAGTTAGCATGCTAATGCTAACTAATGCTTATGCTAGCTGAACATGCTAATGCTATTGCTAGCTTAGCATGTTAATGCTAATGTTAGCTCAGTATGCTAATGCTAAGTTAGCATGCTAATGTTAATGTTAGCTTAGCATGCCAATGCTAATGTTAGCTTAGCATGCTAATGCTAATGTTAGCTTAGCATGTTAATGCTAATGTTAGCATGTTAATGCTAATGTTATCATGCTAATGCTAATGTTAGCTTAGCATGCTAATGCTAATGTTAGCTTAGAATGCTAATGCTAATGCTCAGTTAGCATGCTAATGCTAATGTAAGCTTAGCATGCTAATGCTAAGTTAGAATATTAATGCTAATGTTAGCTTAGCATGACAATATTAATGTTAACTTCGCATGCTAATGATAAATTAGCATACTAATGCTAATGTTAGCTTAGCATGCTAATGCTAGCTTAGTATACTCATGCAAATGTTACCTGGTTTCAACAGAGTGACTATTACTCCATTGCTTAAGTTTGCCACTCCTTACACCATTGCGACTCGATTCTACCCTCCTTACTTCATTGCTTACTTAATTCTTCTCACTTTACTCCATTGCTTTCCCGATTACTTGCTACTTCCTCCATTTCTTGATTTCTTCCTTGTTTTCTTGTTTCTTGCTGATTTAATTTTACTTTTGTGGTATTTGTCTTCCTTCAACTGCTTCTAGATTTCTGGATGAATTTAAACCATTCCAACTTCAGCATGTTAAGGTCATTCCATGTCATTCAGTATCATTCAACATCATTCAACACCATTCAATATCATTCAATATCTTTCAATATCATTCATCATCATTCAACATTATTCTAAATTATTCCATAGGTATTCATTCAGCACTCCAGCCTTCACACGCCATTTCCCCAGAAATGGCATTTCTAGTTGTGTGAAGGCTGGAGGCCTTCACACATATGTTATTCTACACCATTCCCGTTATTCTTATTATTATATTTTATTCCTCGCACTTTTTTGTCCAGTTTCTTCTTCCACATTTTTCACCCGATTCACTCCGTTCCAATTTCAAACGATTCCAAATATTCGCGCCTAGAGCGCTTCCATTTTTCTTATTCCCACGATTCACGTGTTACCCGCAATTCCCGATTTCGTACCCGATTTTTCCCCATGTATTCTTAATGGGAGATTCAAAATTTCACATTTCCTTCCACAGTTTTCATCCGATTCACTTCGTTCCAACTTCAATATGTTCCATCATGAGCTCTTCCAGCTTTTCAGTTCCAAAATTCACGCCTTACCCACAATTCACGATTTCGTACCCGAATATTTCCCACATTCTACATTTTTCATTTACTTCCACATTATTCATCCGATTGACTTCGTTACAACTTCAATATATTCCAGCAATTCAAGCCATGAGCTCTTCCAGCTTTTCAGTTCCAAAATTCACGCCTTGCCCACAATTCCCGATTTCGTACCCAAATATTTCCCACATTCTACATTTTCCATTTACTTCCACATTATTCATCCAATTGACGTCGTTCCAGCTTCAATATATTCCAGCATTTCAAGCCATTAGCTCTTCCAGCTTTTCAGTTCCAAAATTCACGCCTTGCCCACAATTCCTGATTTCGTACCCGAATATTTCCCACATTCTACATTTTCCATTTACTTCCACATTATTCATCCGATTGACGTCGTTTCAACTTCAATATATTCCACCACTTCAAGCCATGAGCTCTTCCAGCTTTTCAGTTCCAAAATTTACGCCTGACCCACAATTCCCGATTTCGTACCCGAATATTTCCCACATTCTACATTTTCCATTTACTTACACATTATTCATCCGATTGACGTCGTTCCAGCTTCAATATATTCCAGCATTTCAAGCCATTAGCTCTTCCAGCTTTTCAGTTCCAAAATTCACGCCTTGCCCACAATTCCCGATTTCGTACCCGAATATTTCCCACATTCTACATTTTCCATTTACTTACACATTATTCATCCGATTGACGTCGTTCCAGCTTCAATATATTCCAGCAATTCAAGCCATGAGCTCTTCCAGCTTTTCAGTTCCAAAATTCACACCTTGCCCACAATTCCGGATTTCGTACCCGAATATTTCCCACATTCTATATTTCACATTTACTTCCACATTAGTCATCCGATTGACTTCGTTCCAACTTCAATATATTCCAGCAATTCAAGCCATGAGCTCTTCCAGCTTTTCAGTTCCAAAATTCACGCCTTACCCACAATTCCCAATTTCGTACCCAAATATTTCCCACATTCTACATTTTCCATTTACTTCCACATTATTTATCCGATTGACTTCGTGCCAACTTCAATATATTCCACCATTTCACGTCATGAGCTCTTCCATCTTACCACCTAACTTACCACGTATGGCGGCCATTTTCCAACTTACCATGCACGGCGGCCATTTTAGACAAATGATATGCCCAGGTTTCTCGCCAACCTGGCCTCCCAAGGCGGTGGCCATTTTGGCCAATTGATTAGGTATGCGTGTGATTCTTGCCAGGATATTCCCCGACCTGAACAGGAAGTGACCAATATCAACAGGAAGTGACCTCATATCAACAGGAAGTGACTTAATTTCAACAGGAAGTGACTTAATTTCAATAGGAAGTGACCTAAAATCAACAGGAAGTGACCTGATTTTAACAGGAAATGACCCGATTTCAACAGGAAGTGACCTGATTTTAACAGGAGTGACTTCATGTCAACAGGAAGTGACTTAAAATCAACAGGAAGTGACCCGATTTCAACAGGAAGTGACTTTATTTCAACAGGAAGTGACCTAAAATCAACAGGAAGTGACCTGTTTTTAACAGGAAGTGACCCGATTTCAACAGGAAGTGACCCAATTTTGACAGGAAGTGACCTGATATCAACAGGAAGTGACCCAATTTCAACAGGAAGTGACCCAATTTTGACAGGAAGTGACCTGATATCAACAGGAAGTGACCCAATTTCAACAGGAAGTGACCCGATTTCAACAGGAAGTGGCCTGAAATCAACAGGAAGTGAGCATGCTAGTGCTAAGTTAGCATGCTAATGCTAGCTAATGCTAATTCTAGCTGAACATGCTAATGCTATTGCTAGCTTAGCATGCTAATGTTAGCTCAGCATGCTAATGCTAATGTTAGCTTAGCATGTGAATGCTTATGTTAGCTTAGCATGCTAATGCTAATGTTAGCTTAGCATGCTAATGCTAAGTTAGCATGCTAATGCTAATGTTAGCTTAGCATGTTAATGCTAAGTTAGCATGCTAATGCTAATGTTAGCTTAGCATGCTAATGCTACTGTTAGCTTAGCATGCTAATGCTAATGCTAAGTTAGCATGCTAATGCTAATGTTAGCATGCTAATGCTAATGTTAGCATGCTAATGCTAATGCTAATGTTAGCATGCTAATGCTATTGTTAGCTTAGTATGCCAATGCTAATGTTAGCTTAGAATGCTAATGCTAAGTTAGCATGCTAATGCTAATGTTAGCTTAGCATGCTAATGCTAAGTTAGCATATTAATGCTAATGTTAACTTAGCATGCTAATGCTAGCTTAGTATACTAATGCAAATATGACCTGATTTCAACAGAGTGACTATTACTCCATTGCTTAAGTTTGCCACTCCTTACACCATTGCGACTCGATTCTACCCTCCTTACTTCATTGCTTACTTAATTCTTCTCACTTTACTCCATTGCTTACCCGATTACTTGCTACTTCGTCCATTTCTTACTTGATTTCTTCCTTGTTTTCTTGTTTTTGCTGATTTATTTTTACTTTTGTGGTATTTGTCTTCCTTCAACTGCTTCTAGATTTCTGGATGAATTTAAACCATTCCAACTTCAGCATGTTAAGCTCATTCCATGTCATTCAGTATCATTCAACATCATTCAATATCATTCAATATCATTCAATATCTTTCAATATCTTTCAATATCATTCATCATCATTCAACATTATTCCAAATCATTCCACAGGTATTCATTCAGCTCTCCAGCCTTCACACGCCATTTCCCCAGAAATGGCATTTCTAGTTATTATTATATTTTATTCCTCGCACTTTTTTGTCCAGTTTCTTCTTCCACATTTTTCACCCGATTCACTCCGTTCCAATTTCAAACGATTCCAAATATTCACGCCTACAGCGCTTCCATTTTTCTTATTCCCACGATTCACGTGTTACCCACAATTCCCGATTTCGTACCCGATTTTTCCCCATTTATTCTTAATGGGAGATTCAAAATTTCACATTTCCTTCCACATTTTTCATCCGATTCACTTCGTTCCAACTTCAATATGTTCCATAATGAGCTTTTCAGTTCCAAAATTCACGCCTTACCCACAATTCACGATTTCGTACCCGAATATTTCCCACATTCTACATTTTTCATTTACTTCCACATTATTCATCCGATTGACTTCGTTCCAACTTCAATATATTCCAGCAATTCAAGCCATGAGCTATTCCAGCTTTTCAGTTCCAAAATTCACGCCTGACCCACAATTCCCGATTTCGTACCCGAATATTTCCCACATTCTACATTTTCCATTTACTTACACATTATTCATCCGATTGACGTCGTTCCAGCTTCAATATATTCCAGCATTTCAAGCCATTAGCTCTTCCAGCTTTTCAGTTCCAAAATTCACGCCTTGCCCACAATTCCCGATTTCGTACCCGAATATTTCCCACATTCTACATTTTCCATTTACTTACACATTATTCATCCGATTGACGTCGTTCCAGCTTCAATATATTCCAGCAATTCAAGCCATGAGCTCTTCCAGCTTTTCAGTTCCAAAATTCACACCTTGCCCACAATTCCGGATTTCGTACCCGAATATTTCCCACATTCTATATTTCACATTTACTTCCACATTAGTCATCCGATTGACTTCGTTCCAACTTCAATATATTCCAGCAATTCAAGCCATGAGCTCTTCCAGCTTTTCAGTTCCAAAATTCATGCCTTACCCACAATTCCCGATTGCGTACCCGAATATTTCCCACATTCTACATTTCACATTTACTTCGACATTTTTCAACCGATTGACGTGGTTTCAACTTCAATATATTCCAGCAATTCAAGCCATGAGCTCTTCCAGCTTTTCAGTTCCAAAATTCACGCCTTACCCACAATTCCCAATTTCGTACCCAAATATTTCCCACATTCTACATTTTCCATTTACTTCCACATTATTTATCCGATTGACTTCGTTCCAACTTCAATATATTCCACCATTTCACGTCATGAGCTCTTCCAGCTTTTCAGTTCCAAAATTCACGCCTTGCCCACAATTCCCGATTTCGTACCCGAATATTTCCTACATTCTACATTTTCCATTTACTTCCACATTATTCATCCGATTGACGTCGTTCCAGCTTCAATATATTCCAGCAATTCAAGGCATGAGCTCTTCCAGCTTTTCAGTTCCAAAATTCACACCTTGCCCACAATTCCGGATTTCGTACCCGAATATTTCCCACATTCTATATTTCACATTTACTTCCACATTATTCATCCGATTGACTTCGTTCCAACTTCAATATATTCCAGCAATTCAAGCCATGAGCTCTTCCAGCTTTTCAGTTCCAAAATTCATGCCTTACCCACAATTCCCGATTTCGTACCCGCACATTACCCACATTCTACATTTTCCATTTTCTTCCACATTATTCATCCGATTGACTTCGTTCCAACTTCAATATATTCCACCATTTCACGTCATGAGCTCTTCCATCTTACCACCTAACTTACCGCACATGGCGGCCATTTTCCAACTTACCATGCACGGCGGCCATTTTAGACAAATGATATGCCCAGGTTTCTCGCCAACCTGGCCTCCCAAGGCGGTGGCCATTTTGGCCATTTGATTTGGTATGCGTGTGATTCTTGCCAGGATATTCCCCGACCTGAACAGGAAGTGACCAATATCAACAGGAAGTGACCTCATATCAACAGGAAGTGACTTAATTTCAACAGGAAGTGACTTAATTTCAACAGGAAGTGACCTAAAATCAACAGGAAGTGACCTGATTTTAACAGGAAATGACCCGATTTCAACAGGAAGTGACCTGATTTTTAACAGGAAGTGACCTCATATCAACAGGAAGTGACCTAAAATCAACAGGAAGTGACCCGATTTCAACAGGAAGTGACTTAATTTCAACAGGAAGTGACTTAATTTCAACAGGAAGTGACTTAAAATCAACAGGAAGTGACCTGATTTTAACAGGAAGTTACCCGATTTCAACAGGAAGTGACCCGATTTTAACAGGAAGTGACCCGATTTCAACAGGAAGTGAGCCGATTTCAACAGGAAGTGACCCGATTTCAACAGGAAGTGGCCTGAAATCAACAGGAAGTTAGCATGCTAGTGCTAAGTTAGCATGCTAATGCTAGCTAATGCTAACACTAGCTGAATATGGTAATGCTATTGCTAGCTTAGCATGCTAATGCTAATGTTAGCTCAGCATGCTAATGCTAAGTTAGCATGCTAATGCTAATGTTAGCTTAACATGTGAATGCTAATGTTAGCTTAGCATGCTAATGCTAATGTTAGCTAAGCATGCTAATGTTAATGTTAGCTGAGCATGTTAATGCTAATGTTAGCTTAGCATGCTAACGCTAAGCTAGCATGCTAATGCTGATGTTAGCTTAGCATGTTAATGCTAATGTTAGCTTAGCATCCTAATGCTGATGTTAGCTTAGCATGCTAATGCTAATGTTAGCTTAGCATGCCAATGCTAATGTTAGCATGTTAATGCTAATGTTAGCTTAGCATGCTAATGCTAAGTTAGCATACTAATGGTAATGTTAGCTTAGCATTCTAATGCTAAGTTCACATGCTAATGCTAATGTTAGCATGCTAATGCTAAGCTAGCATGCAAATGCTAAGTTAGCATGCTAATTCTAATGTTACCTTAGCATGCTAATGTTAGCTTAACATGCTCATGCTAATGTTAGCTTAGCATGCTAATGTTAATGTTAGCATGCTAATGCTAATGTTAGCTTAGCATGCTAATGTTAATGTTAGCTTAGAATGCTAATGCTAAGTTAGCATGCTAATGCTAATGTTAGCTTAGCATGCTAATGTTAAGTTAGCATATTATTGCTAATGTTAGCTTAGCATGCTAATGCTAGCTTAGTATACTAATGCAAATGTGACCTGATTTCAACAGAGTAACGATTACTCCATTGCCTAAGTTTGCCACTCCTTACACCATTGCGACTCGATTCTACCCTCCTTACTTCATTGCTTACTTAATTCTTCTCACTTTACTCCATTGCTTACCCGATTACTTGCTACTTCCTCCATTTCTTACTTGATTTCTTCCTTGTTTTCTTGTTTCTTGCTGATTTATTTTTTACTTTTGTGGTATTTATCTTCCTTCAACTGCTTCTAGATTTCTGGATGAATTTAAACCATTCCAACTTCAGCATGTTAAGCTCATTCCATGTCATTCAGTATCATTCAACATCATTCAACACCATTCAATATCATTCAATATCTTTCAATATCATTCATCATCATTCAACATTATTCAAAATCATTCCACAGGTATTCATTCAGCTCTCCAGCCTTCACACGCCATTTCCCCAGAAATGGCATTTCTAGTTATTATTGTGTGAAGGCTGGAGGCCTTCACACATATGTTATTCTACACCATTCCCGTTATTGTGTGAAGGCTGGAGGCCTTCACACATATGTTATTCTACACCATTCCCGTTATTCTTATTGTGTGAAGGCTGGAGGCCTTCACACATATGTTATTCTACACCATTCCCGTTATTGTGTGAAGGCTGGAGGCCTTCACACATATGTTATTCTACACCATTCCCGTTATTGTGTGAAGGCTGGAGGCCTTCACACATATGTTATTCTACACCATTCCCGTTATTGTGTGAAGGCTGGAGGCCTTCACACATATGTTATTCTACACCATTCCCGTTATTCTTATTGTGTGAAGGCTGGAGGCCTTCACACATATGTTATTCTACACCATTCCCGTTATTCTTATTCTATTTTATTCCTCGCACTTTTTTGTCCAGTTTCTTCTTCCACATTTTTCACCCGATTCACTCCGTTCCAATTTCAAACGATTCCAAATATTCGCGCCTACAGCGCTTCCATTTTTCTTATTCCCACGATTCACGTGTTACCCGCAATTCCTGATTTCGTACCCGATTTTTCCCCATGTATTCTTAATGGGAGATTCAAAATTTCACATTTCCTTCCACAGTTTTCATCCGATTCACTTCGTTCCAACTTCAATATGTTCCATCATGAGCTCTTCCAGCTTTTCAGTTCCAAAATTCACGCCTTACCCACAATTCACGATTTCGTACCCGAATATTTCCCACATTCTACATTTTTCATTTACTTCCACATTATTCATCCGATTGACTTCGTTCCAACTTCAATATATTCCAGCAATTCAAGCCATGAGCTCTTCCAGCTTTTCAGTTCCAAAATTCACTCCTTACCCACAATTCTCGATTTCGTACCCGCACATTACCCACATTCTACATTTTCCATTTACTTCGACATTTTTCATCCGATTGACGTCGTTTCAACTTCAATATATTCCACCAATTCAAGCCATGAGCTCTTCCAGCTTTTCAGTTCCAAAATTCACGCCTTACCCACAATTCCCAATTTCGTACCCAAATATTTCCCACATTCTACATTTTCCATTTACTTACACATTATTCATCCGATTGACTTTGTTCCAACTTCAATATATTCCAGCAATTCAAGCCATGAGCTCTTCCAGCTTTTCAGTTCCAAAATTCATGCCTTACCCACAATTCCCGATTTCGTACCCGAATATTTCCCACATTATACATTTCACATTTACTTCGACATTTTTCATCCGATTGACGTCGTTTCAACTTCAATCTATTCCACCAATTCAAGCCATGAGCTCTTCCTGCTTTTCAGTTCCAAAATTCACGCCTTACCCACAATTCCCAATTTCGTGCCCAAATATTTCCCACATTCTACATTTTCCATTTACTTCCACATTATTTATCCGATTGACTTCGTTCTAACTTCAATATATTCCAGCAATTCAAGCCATGAGCTCTTCCAGCTTTTCAGTTCCAAAATTCATGCCTTACCCACAATTCCCGATTTCGTACCCGAATATTTCCCACATTCTACATTTCACATTTACTTCGACATTTTTTATCCGATTGACGTTGTTTCAACTTCAATATATTCCACCAATTCAAGCCATGAGCTCTTCCAGCTTTTCAGTTCCAAAATTCCCGCCTTACCCACAATTCCCAATTTCGTACCCAAATATTTCCCACATTCTACATTTTCCATTTACTTCCACATTATTTATCCGATTGACTTCGTTCCAACTTCAATATATTCCACCATTTCACGTCATGAGCTCTTCCATCTTACCACCTAACTTACCACGTATGGCGGCCATTTTCCAACTTACCATGCACGGCGGCCATTTTAGACAAATGATATGCCCAGGTTTCTCGCCAACCTGGCCTCCCAAGGCCATTTTGGCCAATTGATTAGGTATGCGTGTGATTCTTGCCAGGATATTCCCCGACCTGAACAGGAAGTGACCAATATCAACAGGAAGTGACCTCATATCAACAGGAAGTGACCTAAAATCAACAGGAAGTGACCTGATTTTAACAGGAAATGACCCGATTTCAACAGGAAGTGACCTGATTTTAACAGGAAGTGACCTCATATCAACAGGAAGTGACTTAAAATCAACAGGAAGTGACCCGATTTCAACAGGAAGTGACTTAATTTCAACAGGAAGTGGCCTAAAATCAACAGGAAGTGACCTGTTTTTAACAGGAAGTGACCCGATTTCAACAGGAAGTGACCCAATATTGACAGGAAGTGACCTGATATCAACAGGAAGTGACCCAATTTCAACAGGAAGTGACCCAATTTTGACAGGAAGTGACCTGATATCAACAGGAAGTGACCCAATTTCAACAGGAAGTGACCCGATTTCAACAGGAAGTGGCCTGAAATCAACAGGAAGTGAGCATGCTAGTGCTAAGTTAGCATGCTAATGCTAGCTAATGCTAATGCTAGCTGAACATGCTAATGCTATTGCTAGCTTAGCATGCTAATGCTAATGTTAGCTCAGCATGCTAATGCTAATGCTAGCTTAGCATGTGAATGCTAATGTTAGCTTAGCATGCTAATGCTAATGTTAGCTTAGCATGCTAATGCTAATGTTAGCTTAGCATGTTAATGCTAAGTTAACATGCTAATGCTAATGTTAGCTTAGCATGCTAAAACTAAGTTAGCATGCTAATGTTAATGCTAAGTTAGCATGCTAATGCTAATGTTAGCATGCTAATGCTAATGTTAGCATGCTAATGTTAGCTTAGAATGCTAATGCTAATGTTAGCATGCTAATGCTAATGTTAGCTTAGCATGCTAATGCTAAGTTAGCATATTAATGCTAATGTTAACTTAGCATGCTAATGCTAGCTTAGTATATTAATGCAAATGTGACCTGATTTCAACAGAGTGACTATTACTCCATTGCTTAAGTTTGCCACTCCTTACACCATTGCGACTCGATTCTACCCTCCTTACTTCATTGGTTACTTAATTCTTCTCACTTTACTCCATTGCTTACCCGATTACTCGCTACTTCCTCCATTTCTTACTTGATTCCTTCCTTGTTTTCATGTTTCTTGCTGATTTATTTTTACTTTTGTGGTATTTATCTTCCTTCAACTGCTTCTAGATTTCTGGATGAATTTAAACCATTCCAACTTCAGCATGTTAAGCTCATTCCATGTCATTCAGTATCATTCAACATCATTCAATATCATTCAATATCTTTCAATATCTTTCAATATCATTCATCATCATTCAACATTATTCCAAATCATTCCACAGGTATTCATTCAGCTCTCCAGCCTTCACACGCCATTTCCCCAGAAATGGCATTTCTAGTTCTTATTATTATTCTTATATTTTATTCCTCGCACTTTTTTGTCCAGTTTCTTCTTCCACATTTTTCACCCGATTCACTCCGTTCCAATTTCAAACGATTCCAAATATTCACGCCTACAGCGCTTCAATTTTTCTTATTCCCACGATTCACGTGTTACCCGCAATTCCCGATTTCGTACCCGATTTTTCCCAATGTATTCTTAATGGGAGATTCAAAATTTCACATTTCCTTCCACATTTTTCATCCGATTCACTTCGTTCCAACTTCAATATGTTCCATAATGAGCTTTTCAGTTCCAAAATTCACGCCTTACCCACAATTCACGATTTCGTACCCAAATATTTCCCACATTCTACATTTTTCATTTACTTCCACATTATTCATCCAATTGACTTCGTTCCAACTTCAATATATTCCAGCAATTCAAGTCATGAGCTCTTCCAGCTTTTCAGTTCCAAAATTCACGCCTTGCCCACAATTCCCGATTTCGTACCCGAATATTTCCCACATTCTTCATTTCACATTTACTTCGACATTTTTCATCCGATTGATGTCGTTTCAACTTCAATATATTCCACCAATTCAAGCCATGAGCTCTTCCAGCTTTTCAGTTCCAAAATTCACACCTTGCCCACAATTCCGGATTTCGTACCCGAATATTTCCCACATTCGATATTTCACATTTACTTCCACATTATTCATCCGATTGACTTCGTTACAACTTCAATATATTCCAGCAATTCAAGCCATGAGCTCTTCCAGCTTTTCAGTTCCAAAATTCATGCCTTACCCACAATTCACGATTTCGTACCCGAATTTTTCCCACATTCTATATTTCACATTTACTTCCACATTATTCATCCGATTGACTTCGTTCCAACTTCAATATATTCCAGCAATTCAAGCCATGAGCTCTTCCAGCTTTTCAGTTCCTAAATTCACGCCTTACCCACAATTCCCGATTTTGTACCCGAATATTTCCCACATTCTACATTTTCCATTTACTTACACATTATTCATCCGATTGACGTCTTTCCAGCTTCAATATATTCCAGCATTTCAAGCCATGAGCTCTTCCAGCTTTTCAGTTCCAAAATTCACACCTTGCCCACAATTCCGGATTTCGTACCCGAATATTTCCCACATTCTATATTTCACATTTCCTTCCACATTATTCATCCGATGACTTCGTTCCAACTTCAATATATTCCAGCAATTCAAGCCATGAGCTCTTCCAGCTTTTCAGTTCCAAAATTCATGCCTTACCCACAATTCCCGATTTCGTACCCAAATATTTCCCACATTCTACATTTTCCATTTACTTCCACATTATTTATCCGATTGACTTCGTTCCAACTTCAATATATTCCACCATTTCACGTCATGAGCTCTTCCATCTTACCACCTAACTTACCACGTATGGCGGCCATTTTCCAACTTACCATGCACGGCGGCCATTTTAGACAAATGATATGCCCAGGTTTCTCGCCAACCTGGCCTCCCAAGGCCATTTTGGCCAATTGATTAGGTATGCGTGTGATTCTTGCCAGGATATTCCCCGACCTGAACAGGAAGTGACCAATATCAACAGGAAGTGACCTCATATCAACAGGAAGTGACCTAAAATCAACAGGAAGTGACCTGATTTTAACAGGAAATGACCCGATTTCAACAGGAAGTGACCTGATTTTAACAGGAAGTGACCTCATATCAACAGGAAGTGACTTAAAATCAACAGGAAGTGACCCGATTTCAACAGGAAGTGACTTAATTTCAACAGGAAGTGGCCTAAAATCAACAGGAAGTGACCTGTTTTTAACAGGAAGTGACCCGATTTCAACAGGAAGTGACCCAATATTGACAGGAAGTGACCTGATATCAACAGGAAGTGACCCAATTTCAACAGGAAGTGACCCAATTTTGACAGGAAGTGACCTGATATCAACAGGAAGTGACCCAATTTCAACAGGAAGTGACCCGATTTCAACAGGAAGTGGCCTGAAATCAACAGGAAGTGAGCATGCTAGTGCTAAGTTAGCATGCTAATGCTAGCTAATGCTAATGCTAGCTGAACATGCTAATGCTATTGCTAGCTTAGCATGCTAATGCTAATGTTAGCTCAGCATGCTAATGCTAATGCTAGCTTAGCATGTGAATGCTAATGTTAGCTTAGCATGCTAATGCTAATGTTAGCTTAGCATGCTAATGCTAATGTTAGCTTAGCATGTTAATGCTAAGTTAACATGCTAATGCTAATGTTAGCTTAGCATGCTAAAACTAAGTTAGCATGCTAATGTTAATGCTAAGTTAGCATGCTAATGCTAATGTTAGCATGCTAATGCTAATGTTAGCATGCTAATGTTAGCTTAGAATGCTAATGCTAATGTTAGCATGCTAATGCTAATGTTAGCTTAGCATGCTAATGCTAAGTTAGCATATTAATGCTAATGTTAACTTAGCATGCTAATGCTAGCTTAGTATATTAATGCAAATGTGACCTGATTTCAACAGAGTGACTATTACTCCATTGCTTAAGTTTGCCACTCCTTACACCATTGCGACTCGATTCTACCCTCCTTACTTCATTGGTTACTTAATTCTTCTCACTTTACTCCATTGCTTACCCGATTACTCGCTACTTCCTCCATTTCTTACTTGATTCCTTCCTTGTTTTCATGTTTCTTGCTGATTTATTTTTACTTTTGTGGTATTTATCTTCCTTCAACTGCTTCTAGATTTCTGGATGAATTTAAACCATTCCAACTTCAGCATGTTAAGCTCATTCCATGTCATTCAGTATCATTCAACATCATTCAATATCATTCAATATCTTTCAATATCTTTCAATATCATTCATCATCATTCAACATTATTCCAAATCATTCCACAGGTATTCATTCAGCTCTCCAGCCTTCACACGCCATTTCCCCAGAAATGGCATTTCTAGTTCTTATTATTATTCTTATATTTTATTCCTCGCACTTTTTTGTCCAGTTTCTTCTTTCACATTTTTCACCCGATTCACTCCGTTCCAATTTCAAACGATTCCAAATATTCACGCCTACAGCGCTTCCATTTTTCTTATTCCCACGATTCACGTGTTACCCGCAATTCCCGATTTCGTACCCGATTTTTCCCAATGTATTCTTAATGGGAGATTCAAAATTTCACATTTCCTTCCACATTTTTCATCCGATTCACTTCGTTCCAACTTCAATATGTTCCATAATGAGCTTTTCAGTTCCAAAATTCACGCCTTACCCACAATTCACGATTTCGTACCCAAATATTTCCCACATTCTACATTTTTCATTTACTTCCACATTATTCATCCAATTGACTTCGTTCCAACTTCAATATATTCCAGCAATTCAAGTCATGAGCTCTTCCAGCTTTTCAGTTCCAAAATTCACGCCTTGCCCACAATTCCCGATTTCGTACCCGAATATTTCCCACATTCTTCATTTCACATTTACTTCGACATTTTTCATCCGATTGATGTCGTTTCAACTTCAATATATTCCACCAATTCAAGCCATGAGCTCTTCCAGCTTTTCAGTTCCAAAATTCACACCTTGCCCACAATTCCGGATTTCGTACCCGAATATTTCCCACATTCGATATTTCACATTTACTTCCACATTATTCATCCGATTGACTTCGTTACAACTTCAATATATTCCAGCAATTCAAGCCATGAGCTCTTCCAGCTTTTCAGTTCCAAAATTCATGCCTTACCCACAATTCACGATTTCGTACCCGAATTTTTCCCACATTCTATATTTCACATTTACTTCCACATTATTCATCCGATTGACTTCGTTCCAACTTCAATATATTCCAGCAATTCAAGCCATGAGCTCTTCCAGCTTTTCAGTTCCTAAATTCACGCCTTACCCACAATTCCCGATTTTGTACCCGAATATTTCCCACATTCTACATTTTCCATTTACTTACACATTATTCATCCGATTGACGTCTTTCCAGCTTCAATATATTCCAGCATTTCAAGCCATGAGCTCTTCCAGCTTTTCAGTTCCAAAATTCACACCTTGCCCACAATTCCGGATTTCGTACCCGAATATTTCCCACATTCTATATTTCACATTTCCTTCCACATTATTCATCCGATGACTTCGTTCCAACTTCAATATATTCCAGCAATTCAAGCCATGAGCTCTTCCAGCTTTTCAGTTCCAAAATTCATGCCTTACCCACAATTCCCGATTTCGTACCCGAATATTTGCCACATTCTAATTTCACATTTACTTCGACATTTTTCAACCGATTGACGTGGTTCCAACTTCAATATATTCCACCAATTCAAGCCATGAGCTCTTCCAGCTTTTCAGTTCCAAAATTTACGCCTTACCCACAATTCACGATTTCGTACCCGAATATTTCCCACATTCTACATTTTTCATTTACTTCCACATTATTCATCCAATTGACTTCGTTCCAACTTCAATATATTCCACCAATTCAAGCCATGAGCTCTTCCAGCTTTTCAGTTCCAAAATTCACGCCTTACCCATAATTCTCGATTTCGTACCCGCACATTACCCACATTCTACATTTTCCATTCTTACACATTATTCATCCGATTGACTTTGTTCCAACTTCAATATATTCCAGCAATTCAAGCCATGAGCTCTTCCAGCTTTTCAGTTCCAAAATTCATGCCTTACCCACAATTCCCGATTTCGTACCCGAATATTTCCCACATTATACATTTCACATTTACTTCGACATTTTTCATCCGATTGACGTCGTTTCAACTTCAATCTATTCCACCAATTCAAGCCATGAGCTCTTCCTGCTTTTCAGTTCCAAAATTCACGCCTTACCCACAATTCCCAATTTCGTACCCAAATATTTCCCACATTCTACATTTTCCATTTACTTCCACATTATTTATCCGATTGACTTCGTTCTAACTTCAATATATTCCAGCAATTCAAGCCATGAGCTCTTCCAGCTTTTCAGTTCCAAAATTCATGCCTTACCCACAATTCCCGATTTCGTACCCGAATATTTCCCACATTCTACATTTCACATTTACTTCGACATTTTTTATCCGATTGACGTTGTTTCAACTTCAATATATTCCACCAATTCAAGCCATGAGCTCTTCCAGCTTTTCAGTTCCAAAATTCCCGCCTTACCCACAATTCCCAATTTCGTACCCAAATATTTCCCACATTCTACATTTTTCATTTACTTCCACATTATTTATCCGATTGACTTCGTTCCAACTTCAATATATTCCACCATTTCACGTCATGAGCCCTTCCATCTTACCACCTAACTTACCACGTATGGCGGCCATTTTCCAACTTACCATGCACGGCGGCCATTTTAGACAAATGATATGCCCAGGTTTCTCGCCAACCTGGCCTCCCAAGGCGGTGGCCATTTTGGCCAATTGATTAGGTATGCGTGTGATTCTTGCCAGGATATTCCCCGACCTGAACAGGAAGTGACCAATATCAACAGGAAGTGACCTCATATCAACAGGAAGTGACCTAAAATCAACAGGAAGTGACCTGATTTTAACAGGAAATGACCCGATTTCAACAGGAAGTGACCTGATTTTAACAGGAAGTGACCTCATATCAATAGGAAGTGACTTAAAATCAACAGGAAGTGACCCGATTTCAACAGGAAGTGACTTAATTTCAACAGGAAGTGGCCTAAAATCAACAGGAAGTGACCTGTTTTTACCAGGAAGTGACCCGATTTCAACAGGAAGTGACCCAATTTTGACAGGAAGTGACCTGATATCAACAGGAAGTGACCCAATTTCAACAGGAAGTGACCCAATTTTGACAGGAAGTGACCTGATATCAACAGGAAGTGACCCAATTTCAACAGGAAGTGACCCGATTTCAACAGGAAGTGGCCTGAAATCAACAGGAAGTGAGCATGCTAGTGCTAAGTTAGCATGCTAATGCTAGCTAATGCTAATGCTAGCTGAACATGCTAATGCTATTGCTAGCTTAGCATGCTAATGCTAATGTTTGCTCAGCATGCTAATGCTAATGCTAGCCTAGCATATGAATGCTAATGTTAGCTTAGCATGCTAATGCTAATGTTAGCTTAGCATGCTAATGCTAAGTTAGCATGCTAATGCTAATGTTAGCTTAGCATGTTAATGCTAAGTTAACATGCTAATGCTAATGTTAGCTTAGCATGCGAATGCTAAGTTAGCATGCTAATGTTAATGTTAGCATGCTAATGCTAATGTTAACTTAGCATGCTAATGCTAATGTTAGCATGCTAATGCTAATGCTAGCTTAGAATGCTAATGCTAATGTTAGCATGCTAATGCTAATGTTAGCATGCTAATGCTAATGCTAAGTTAGCATATTAATGCTAATGTTAACTTAGCATGCTAATGCTAGCTTAGTATACTAATGCAAATGTGACCTGATTTCAACAGTGACTATTACTCCATTGCTTAAGTTTGCCACTCCTTACACCATTGCGACTCGATTCTACCCTCCTTACTTCATTGCTTACTTAATTCTTCTCACTTTACTCCATTGCTTACCCGATTACTTGCAACTTCCTCCATTTCTTACTTGATTCCTTCCTTGTTTTCATGTTTCTTGCTGATTTATTTTTACTTTTGTGGTATTTATCTTCCTTCAACTGCTTCTAGATTTCTGGATGAATTTAAACCATTCCAACTTCAGCATGTTAAGCTCATTCCATGTCATTCAGTATCATTCAACATCATTCAATATCATTCAATATCTTTCAATATCTTTCAATATCATTCATCATCATTCAACATTATTCCAAATCATTCCACAGGTATTCATTCAGCTCTCCAGCCTTCACACGCCATTTCCCCAGAAATGGCATTTCTAGTTGTGTGAAGGCTGGAGGCCTTCACACATATGTTATTCTACACCATTCCCGTTATTCTTATTGTGTGAAGGCTGGAGGCCTTCACACATATGTTATTCTACACCATTCCCGTTATTCTTATTATTATTATTCTTATTCTTATTCTTATTCTATTTTATTCCTCGCACTTTTTTGTCCTGTTTCTACTTCCACATTTTTCACCCGATTCACTCCGTTCCAATTTCAAATGATTCCAAATATTCGCGTCTACATCGCTTCCATTTTTCTTATTCCCACGATTCACGTGTTACCCGCAATTCCCGATTTCGTACCCGATTTTTCCCCATGTATTCTTAATGGGAGATTCTAAATTTCACATTTCCTTCCACATTTTTCATCCGATTCACTTCGTTCCAACTTCAATATGTTCCATAATGAGCTTTTCAGTTCCAAAATTCACGCCTTACCCACAATTCACGATTTCGTACCCGAATATTTCCCACATTCTACATTTTTCATTTACTTCCACATTATTCATCCGATTGACTTCGTTCCAACTTCAATATATTCCAGCAATTCAAGCCATGAGCTATTCCAGCTTTTCAGTTCCAAAATTCACGCCTTGCCCACAATTCCCGATTTCGTACCCGAATATTTCCCACATTCTACATTTTCCATTTACTTCCACATTATTCATCCAATTGACGTCGTTCCAGCTTCAATATATTCCAGCATTTCAAGCCATTAGCTCTTCCAGCTTTTCAGTTCCAAAATTCACGCCTTGCCCACAATTCCTGATTTCATACCCGAATATTTCCCACATTCTACATCTTCCATTTACTTACACATTATTCATCCGATTGACGTTGTTTCAACTTCAATATATTCCACCACTTCAAGCCATGAGCTCTTCCAGCTTTTCAGTTCCAAAATTTACGCCTGACCCACAATTCCCGATTTCGTACCCGAATATTTCCCACATTCTACATTTTCCATTTACTTACACATTATTCATCCGATTGACGTCGTTCCAGCTTCAATATATTCCAGCATTTCAAGCCATGAGCTCTTCCAGCTTTTCAGTTCCAAAATTCACACCTTGCCCACAATTCCGGATTTCGTACCCGAATATTTCCCACATTCTATATTTCACATTTACTTCCACATTAGTCATCCGATTGACTTCGTTCCAACTTCAATATATTCCAGCAATTCAAGCCATGAGCTCTTCCAGCTTTTCATTTCCAAAATTCATGCCTTACCCACAATTCCCGATTGCGTACCCGAATATTTCCCACATTCTACATTTCACATTTACTTCGACATTTTTCAACCGATTGACGTGGTTTCAACTTCAATATATTCCACCAATTCAAGCCATGAGCTCTTCCAGCTTTTCAGTTCCAAAATTCACGCCTTACCCACAATTCCCAATTTCGTACCCAAATATTTCCCACATTCTACATTTTCCATTTACTTCCACATTATTTATCCGATTGACTTCGTTCCAACTTCAATATATTCCACCATTTCACGTCATGAGCTCTTCCATCTTACCACCTAACTTACCACGTATGGCGGCCATTTTCCAACTTACCATGCACGGCGGCCATTTTAGACAAATGATATGCCCAGGTTTCTCGCCAACCTGGCCTCCCAAGGCAGTGGCCATTTTGGCCAATTGATTAGGTATGCGTGTGATTCTTGCCAGGATATTCCCCGACCTGAACAGGAAGTGACCAATATCAACAGGAAGTGACCTCATATCAACAGGAAGTGACTTAATTTCAACAGGAAGTGACCTAAAATCAACAGGAAGTGACCTGATTTTAACAGGAAATGACCCGATTTCAACAGGAAGTGACCTGATTTTAACAGGAAGTGACTTCATGTCAACAGGAAGTGACTTAAAATCAACAGGAAGTGACCCGATTTCAACAGGAAGTGACTTAATTTCAACAGGAAGTGACCTAAAATCAACAGGAAGTGACCTGTTTTTAACAGGAAGTGACCCGATTTCAACAGGAAGTGACCCAATTTTGACAGGAAGTGACCTAATATCAACAGGAAGTGACCCAATTTCAACAGGAAGTGACCCAATTTTGACAGGAAGTGACCTGATATCAACAGGAAGTGACCCAATTTCAACAGGAAGTGACCCAATTTCAACAGGAAGTGACCCGATTTCAACAGGAAGTGGCCTGAAATCAACAGGAAGTGAGCATGCTAGTGCTAAGTTAGCATGCTAATGCTAGCTAATGCTAATTCTAGCTGAACATGCTAATGCTATTGCTAGCTTAGCATGCTAATGCTAATGTTAGCTCAGCATGCTAATGCTAATGTTAGCTTAGCATGTGAATGCTAATGTTAGCTTAGCATGCTAATGCTAATGTTAGCTTAGCATGCTAATGCTAAGTTAGCATGCTAATGCTAATGTTAGCTTAGCATGTTAATGCTAAGTTAGCATGCTAATGCTAATGTTAGCTTAGCATGTTAATGCTAATGTTAGCTTAGCATGCTAATGCTAATGCTAAGTTAGCATGCTAATGCTAATGTTTGCTTAGCATGCTAATGCTAATGTTAGCATGCTAATGCTAATGTTAGCTTAGCATGCCAATGCTAATGTTAGCTTAGCATGCCAATGTTAATGTTAGCTTAGAATGCTAATGCTAAGTTAGCATGCTAATGCTAATGCTAATGTTAGCTTAGCATGCTAATGCTAAGTTAGCATATTAATGCTAATGTTAACTTAGCATGCTAATGCTAGCTTAGTATACTAATGCAAATGTGACCTGATTTCAACAGAGTGACTATTACTCCATTGCTTAAGTTTGCCACTCCTTACACCATTGCGACTCGATTCTACCCTCCTTACTTCATTGCTTACTTAATTCTTCTCACTTTACTCCATTGCTTACCCGATTACTTGCTACTTCCTCCATTTCTTACTTGATTCCTTCCTTGTTTTCATGTTTCTTGCTGATTTATTTTTACTTTTGTGGTATTTATCTTCCTTCAACTGCTTCTAGATTTCTGGATGAATTTAAACCATTCCAACTTCAGCATGTTAAGCTCATTCCATGTCATTCAGTATCATTCAACATCATTCAATATCATTCAATATCTTTCAATATCTTTCAATATCATTCATCATCATTCAACATTATTCCAAATCATTCCACAGGTATTCATTCAGCTCTCCAGCCTTCACACGCCATTTCCCCAGAAATGGCATTTCTAGTTATTATTCTTATTCTTATTCTTATTCTTATTCTTATTCTATTTTATTCCTCGCACTTTTTTGTCCTGTTTCTACTTCCACATTTTTCACCCGATTCACTCCGTTCCAATTTCAAATGATTCCAAATATTCGCGTCTACATCGCTTCCATTTTTCTTATTCCCACGATTCACGTGTTACCCGCAATTCCCGATTTCGTACCCGATTTTTCCCCATGTATTCTTAATGGGAGATTCTAAATTTCACATTTCCTTCCACATTTTTCATCCGATTCACTTCGTTCCAACTTCAATATGTTCCATAATGAGCTTTTCAGTTCCAAAATTCACGCCTTACCCACAATTCACGATTTCGTACCCGAATATTTCCCACATTCTACATTTTTCATTTACTTCCACATTATTCATCCGATTGACTTCGTTCCAACTTCAATATATTCCAGCAATTCAAGCCATGAGCTATTCCAGCTTTTCAGTTCCAAAATTCACGCCTTGCCCACAATTCCCGATTTCGTACCCGAATATTTCCCACATTCTACATTTTCCATTTACTTCCACATTATTCATCCAATTGACGTCGTTCCAGCTTCAATATATTCCAGCATTTCAAGCCATTAGCTCTTCCAGCTTTTCAGTTCCAAAATTCACGCCTTGCCCACAATTCCTGATTTCATACCCGAATATTTCCCACATTCTACATCTTCCATTTACTTACACATTATTCATCCGATTGACGTTGTTTCAACTTCAATATATTCCACCACTTCAAGCCATGAGCTCTTCCAGCTTTTCAGTTCCAAAATTTACGCCTGACCCACAATTCCCGATTTCGTACCCGAATATTTCCCACATTCTACATTTTCCATTTACTTACACATTATTCATCCGATTGACGTCGTTCCAGCTTCAATATATTCCAGCATTTCAAGCCATTAGCTCTTCCAGCTTTTCAGTTCCAAAATTCACACCTTGCCCACAATTCCCGATTTCGTACCCGAATATTTCCCAAATTCTACATTTTCCATTTACTTACACATTATTCATCCGATTGACGTCGTTCCAGCTTCAATATATTCCAGCAATTCAAGCCATGAGCTCTTCCAGCTTTTCAGTTCCAAAATTCACACCTTGCCCACAATTCCGGATTTCGTACCCGAATATTTCCCACATTCTATATTTCACATTTACTTCCACATTAGTCATCCGATTGACTTCGTTCCAACTTCAATATATTCCAGCAATTCAAGCCATGAGCTCTTCCAGCTTTTCAGTTCCAAAATTCATGCCTTACCCACAATTCCCGATTGCGTACCCGAATATTTCCCACATTCTACATTTCACATTTACTTCGACATTTTTCAACCGATTGACGTGGTTTCAACTTCAATATATTCCACCAATTCAAGCCATGAGCTCTTCCAGCTTTTCAGTTCCAAAATTCACGCCTTACCCACAATTCCCAATTTCGTACCCAAATATTTCCCACATTCTACATTTTCCATTTACTTCCACATTATTTATCCGATTGACTTCGTTCCAACTTCAATATATTCCACCATTTCACGTCATGAGCTCTTCCATCTTACCACCTAACTTACCACGTATGGCGGCCATTTTCCAACTTACCATGCACGGCGGCCATTTTAGACAAATGATATGCCCAGGTTTCTCGCCAACCTGGCCTCCCAAGGCGGTGGCCATTTTGGCCAATTGATTAGGTATGCGTGTGATTCTTGCCAGGATATTCCCCGACCTGAACAGGAAGTGACCAATATCAACAGGAAGTGACCTCATATCAACAGGAAGTGACTTAATTTCAACAGGAAGTGACTTAATTTCAATAGGAAGTGACCTAAAATCAACAGGAAGTGACCTGATTTTAACAGGAAATGACCCGATTTCAACAGGAAGTGACCTGATTTTAACAGGAAGTGACTTCATGTCAACAGGAAGTGACTTAAAATCAACAGGAAGTGACCCGATTTCAACAGGAAGTGACTTAATTTCAACAGGAAGTGACCTAAAATCAACAGGAAGTGACCTGTTTTTAACAGGAAGTGACCCGATTTCAACAGGAAGTGACCCAATTTTGACAGGAAGTGACCTGATATCAACAGGAAGTGACCCAATTTCAACAGGAAGTGACCCAATTTTGACAGGAAGTGACCTGATATCAACAGGAAGTGACCCAATTTCAACAGGAAGTGACCCAATTTCAACAGGAAGTGACCCGATTTCAACAGGAAGTGGCCTGAAATCAACAGGAAGTGAGCATGCTAGTGCTAAGTTAGCATGCTAATGCTAGCTAATGCTAATTCTAGCTGAACATGCTAATGCTATTGCTAGCTTAGCATGCTAATGCTAATGTTAGCTCAGCATGCTAATGCTCATGTTAGCTTAGCATGTGAATGCTAATGTTAGCTTAGCATGCTAATGCTAATGTTAGCTTAGCATGCTAATGCTAAGTTAGCATGCTAATGCTAATGTTAGCTTAGCATGTTAATGCTAAGTTAGCATGCTAATGCTAATGTTAGCTTAGCATGCTAATGCTAATGCTAATGCTAAGTTAGCATGCTAATGCTAATGTTAGCATGCTAATGCTAATGTTAGCTTAGCATGCTAATGTTAGCTTAGCATGCTAATGCTAATGTTAGCATGCTAATGCTAATGTTAGCTTAGCATGCTAATGCTAATGTTAGCATGCTAATGCTAATGTTAGCTTAGCATGCCAATGCTAATGTTAGCTTTGAATGCTAATGCTAAGTTAGCATGCTAACTTTTGTGGTATTTGTCTTCCTTCAACTGCTTCTAGATTTCTGGATGAATTTAAACCATTCCAACTTCAGCATGTTAAGCTCATTCCATGTCATTCAGTATCATTCAACATCATTCAATATCATTCAATATCATTCAATATCTTTCGATATCTTTCAATATCATTCATCATCATTCAACATTATTCCAAATCATTCCACAGGTATTCATTCAGCTCTCCAGCCTTCACACGCCATTTCCCCAGAAATGGCATTTCTAGTTCTTATTCTTATTCTATTTTATTCCTCGCACTTTTTTGTCCAGTTTCTTCTTCCACATTTTTCACCCGATTCACTCCGTTCCAATTTCAAACGATTCCAAATATTCGCGCCTACAGCGCTTCCATTTTTCTTATTCCCACGATTCACGTGTTACCCGCAATTCCCGATTTCGTACCCGATTTTTCCCCATGTATTCTTAATGGGAGATTCTAAATTTCACAATTCCTTCCACATTTTTCATCCGATTCACTTCGTTCCAACTTCAATATGTTCCATCATGAGCTCTTCCAGCTTTTCAGTTCCAAAATTCACGCCTTACCCACAATTCACGATTTCGTACCCGAATATTTCCCACATTCTACATTTTTCATTTACTTCCACATTATTCATCCGATTGACTTCGTTCCAACTTCAATATATTCCAGCAATTCAAGCCATGAGCTCTTCCAGCTTTTCAGTTCCCAAATTCACGCCTTACCCACAATTCCTGATTTCGTACCCGAATATTTCCCACATTCTACATTTTCCATTTACTTACACATTATTCATCCGATTGACGTCGTTCCAGCTTCAATATATTCCAGCAATTCAAGCCATGAGCTCTTCCAGCTTTTCAGTTCCAAAATTCACGCCTTACCCACAATTCCCGATTTCGTACCCGAATATTTCCCACATTCTTCATTTCACATTTTCTTCGACATTTTTCATCCGATTGATGTCGTTTCAACTTCAATATATTCCAGCAATTCAAGCCATGAGCTCTTCCAGCTTTTCAGTTCCAAAATTCACGCCTTGCCCACAATTGCCGATTTCGTACCCGAATATTTCCCACATTCTACATTTTTCATTTACTTCCACATTATTCATCCGATTGACTTCGTTCCAACTTCAATATATTCCAGCAATTCAAGCCATGAGCTCTTCCAGCTTTTCAGTTCCCAAATTCACGCCTTACCCACAATTCCTGATTTCGTACCCGAATATTTCCCACATTCTACATTTTCCATTTACTTACACATTATTCATCCGATTGACGTCGTTCCAGCTTCAATATATTCCAGCAATTCAAGCCATGAGCTCTTCCAGCTTTTCAGTTCCAAAATTCACGCCTTACCCACAATTCCCGATTTCGTACCCGAATATTTCCCACATTCTTCATTTCACATTTACTTCGACATTTTTCATCCGATTGATGTCGTTTCAACTTCAATATATTCCAGCAATTCAAGCCATGAGCTCTTCCAGCTTTTCAGTTCCAAAATTCACGCCTTGCCCACAATTGCCGATTTCGTACCCGAATATTTCCCACATTCTACATTTTCCATTTACTTACACATTATTCATCCGATTGACGTCATTCCAGCTTCAATATATTCCAGAAATTCAAGCCATGAGCTCTTCCAGCTTTTCAGTTCCAAAATTCACACCTTGCCCACAATTCCGGATTTCGTACCCGAATATTTCCCACATTCTACATTTTTCATTTACTTCCACATTATTCATCCAATTGACGTCGTTCCAGCTTCAATATATTCCAGCATTTCAAGCCATTAGCTCTTCCAGCTTTTCAGTTCCAAAATTCACGCGTTGCCCACAATTCCGGATTTCGTACCCGAATATTTCCCACATTCTATATTTCACATTTACTTCCACATTATTCATCCGATTGACTTCGTTCCAACTTCAATATATTCCAGCAATTCAAGCCATGAGCTCTTCCAGCTTTTCAGTTCCAAAATTCATGCCTTACCCACAGTTCCCGATTTCGTACCCGAATATTTCCCACATTCTACATTTCACATTTACTTCGACATTTTTCATCCGATTGATGTCGTTTCAACTTCAATATATTCCACCAATTCAAGCCATGAGCTCTTCCAGCTTTTCAGTTCCAAAATTCACGCCTTACCCACAATTCCCAATTTCGTACCCAAATATTTCCTACATTCTACATTTTCCATTTACTTCCACATTATTTATCCGATTGACTTCGTTCCAACTTCAATATATTCCACCATTTCACATCATGAGCTCTTCCATCTTACCACCTAACTTACCACGCATGGCGGCCATTTTCCAAATTACCATGAATGGCGGCCATTTTGGATAAATGATTAGATATGCCCAGGATTCTCGCCAACCTGGACCCACAGGCCGGCGGCCATCTTGGCCAATGGTTTAGGGACGCCCAGGATTTCCGCCACGTCGTCCACCGGGGGCGGCGGCCATCTTGGCCAATTGATTCAGGAAGACTAGGATTTCCTCCACGTCGTCCACCGGTGGCGGCGGCCATCTTGGCCAATTGATTAGGGACGCCTAGGATTTCCACCATTTCGACCTAATTTTAATAGGAAGTGACCTAAAATCAACAGGAAGTGACCTGATTTTAACAGGAGTGACCCGATTTCAACAGGAAGTGACCCGATTTTAACAGGAAGTGGCCTGAAATTAACAGGAAGAGACCTGATTTTAACAGGAAGTGACCTCATATCAACAGGAAGTGACCTCATATCAACAGGAAGTGACCTAAAATCAACAGGAACTGACCCGATTTCAACAGGAAGTGACCCGATTTCAACAGGAAGTGGCCTGAAATCAACAGGAAGTGAGCATGCTAGTGCTAAGTTAGCATGCTGATGCTAGCTAATGCTAATGCTAGCTGAACATGCTAATGCTAATGTTAGCTTAGCATGCTAATGCTAAGTTGACATGCTAATGCTAATGTTAGCTTAGCATGTGAATGCTAATGTTAGCTTAGCATGCTAATGCTAATGTTAGGTTAGCATGCTAATGCTAATGTTAGGTTAGCATGCTAATGCTTAGTTAGCATACTAATGCTAATGATAGCTTAACATGCTAATGCTAAGGTTAGCTTAGCATGCTAATGCTAAGTTAGCATGCTAATGCTAATGCTAAATTAGCATGTTAATGCTAATGTTAGCTTAGCATGCTAATGCTGAGTTAGCATGCTAATGCTAATGTTAGCATGCTAATGCTATTGTTAGCATGCTAATGGTAATGCTAAGTTAGCATGCTAATGCTAATGTTAGCTTTGCATGCTAATATTAATGCTATTGTTAACTCTTTCACTACCAGCCATTTTCACTGAAGCAAACCCTTTTGCTCCTGTCTGTTTTACTGGATTTTGACTGATTTTGCAAGGTCCACGGAATGCTCTGTTCTATTGCTATAAAAACATATCTGTTTCCATTTTGCAGCAATTAGCATTAGAATATTGAATAAGTTTATATAGACATTGTTAATATAGACTAAGTTGCATCATTATTCACAAACCTGTTGAAAACACTGGCAAAAAGAGCTTGTTGCAAATGGCCCTGGCTGATCTCTTATACTCTTCTGCCACCTGCTGGCCGTTTTTTTGCAATAACTACTATCGCTTTAAACGACCTCTTCATGTCAGAAGCTCTATCTTTATGCTCTAGCATAAAAAAAAACAACAACAGAAAAACGTATATGTTATTGGGAGTAAAGAACAAAGTATTGAAAAACGTATTTATACGTCTTTGGGTTTGAATGAGTTAACTTAGCATGCTAATGCTAGCTTAGCAAGCCAATGCTTATGCTAGATTAGAACGCTAATACTATATTATCATGCTATTGCTAATGTTAGCTTAGTATGCTAATGCTAGCTTAGTATACTCATGCAAATGTAACCTGATTTCAACAGAGTGACTATTACTCCATTGCTTATTAAGTTTGCCACTCCTTACACCATTGCGACTCGATTCTACCCTCCTTACTTCATTGCTTACTTAATTCTTCTCACTTTACTCCATTGCTTACCCGATTACTTGCTACTTCCTCCATTTCTTACTTGATTTCTTCCTTGTTTTCTTGTTTCTTGCTGATTTATTTTTACTTTTGTGGTATTTGTCTTCCTTCAACTGCTTCTAGATTTCTGGATGAATTTAAACCATTCCAACTTCAGCATGTTAAGCTCATTTCATGTCATTCAGTATCATTCAACATCATTCAACATCATTCAACATCATTCAACACCATTCTTTTTTTATTTTTTTTTATTTTTTTTTTTTGAAGAGCTCAGAATTGTTCATTCGGTAGTCTTACCGATTCAACGTCTTGTCATCATTGCTCTTTTTTTTTTTTTTTTTTTTTTTGTGTGTGTGTATGTGTGCGTGCGTTTGCGTGCGTTTGCGTGCGTGCGTGCGTTTGCGTGTGTGCGTTTGCGTGCGTTTGCGTGCGTGCGTGTGCGTGCGTGCAAATACGTATAAATTTATACTCATTCATTCACCTAAAACCTTATAAATATCCCATTACCCTTCGCCTTAACCAGGTACTTCAGAATCTTGCCAGAGTCGTGAGATTTAAATGGTCAGGAGACCAGAGAAAAGGTCAGAAAAAAAAAAGAAATAAAGAGAAAAGAAAGGTAAATCAAAGTGACATCCAGCACCGACCAAACACTTCCTGCCTTCCCCATCCATCCATCCATCCATCTTCTTCCGCTTATCCGGGGTCGGGTCGCGGGGGCAGCAGCTTCAGGAGGGAAACCCAGACTTCCCTCTCCCCAGCCACTTCAACCAGCTCCTCCGGTGGGATCCCAAGGCGTTCCCAGGCCAGCCGAGAGACATAGTCTCTCCAGCGTGTCCTGGGTCGTCCCCGGGGCCTCCCACCGGTGGGACATGCCCGGAACACCTCCCCAGGGAGGCGTCCAGGAGGCATCCGAACCAGATGCCCGAGCCACCTCAGCTGGCTCCTCTCAACGCGGAGGAGCAGCGGCTCGACTCTGAGTCCCTCCCGGATGACCGAGCTTCTCACCCTATCTCTAAGGGAGAGCCCGGACACCCTGCGGAGGAAGCTCATTTCGGCCGCTTGTATCCGGGATCTCGTTCTTTCGGTCACGACCCACAGCTCGTGACCATAGGTGAGGGTTGGAACGTAGATCGACCGGTAAATCGAGAGCTTTGCCTTTTGGCTCAGCTCTTTCTTCACCACGACGGACCGATACAGAGTCCGCATCACTGCAGACGCTGCACCGCTGCCTTCCCCATGATTACAAAATCAAAGTCTTACGCCAACCCCGGAAGCCTCTAAATTCCAGCAAATTTAGCGAGATCTCAAGAGCCCAGAGGAAAAACTAAAGAGAGGAAGGAGGGAAGGATCGATAAGGCAGAGTGAGATCAATAGAAGCCAGTACATCCAATCCATCAAAGTGAAGTCCAGCACCAACAAGACCCCTCCTGCGTGGTTACAAAACCGGAGTCTTATGCCAACCCCAGAAACCTCATACTTCTAATAAATTAAGATCTCAAGTGACCAGAGGAAAAACTAAAGAGAGGAAGGAGGGAAGGATAGATAAAGCAAAGTGAGAACCACAGACACCAGCACCAACTGATTCAAGGGGCTGTGGGAGGGAGAGGGTACTTCTGTTGAGTTTCAGTAGATGCTGGTGCGACGGATCTGGCATGCATAAGGACCACCACCAAAGAAAGAAGCCGTCAACCGCGGTCCAGCAAAGCGAGCACCCCCCCGGAATCCCCAGGCCGCGGCAGCACCAAGGCCACCCCCAAGCCACCCGAGCGGACACCGGTCGGCGAGCCGACCCAGACACCCGGAACACCCCCGCCCCAGCCCCGGCCCACACCCCCGAGCCCAAGGCCGCAGAACGAGGCCCAGCGGGCCCCCACAGCGCCCCACCGGTCCCCAGCCCCCATCCCCCCACGACCCCCCCGCACCCCACCCAAACCCGCCATCCACCACGACCCAGGCCCCACCACCCCCGACCCCCAAACCCCCGAACACACCCCGACCCCCAGCACCCAACCCCCCACCCACCCATACCTCCACCCCCCCCCCCCCCAAACAAGCCGCCCCCCCCCGACGGCCGCCACCCCCCCCCCGCGAACCCGGCCCCCCGCGAGAACCCCCCACCCCCCCCCCGGAAACCGGCACCGGGCAGCAGCGCAGAGAGGGAAGATGTGCCCACCCCACCTCCAGCCGCGCGAGATTTGCACAGCGGCGGGAGGGGGGAAGCAGAGGAGGAAGCACCAGGGGAGAAGGCGGAACACCAGAACACCGAGCCCGGTGGGGAGAGGCCCCGGTCGTCACGCCAGAGTACTAGTGACACCTAACCCTGTTACTGAGTCCGCCAGCTCGCCGACTGGCGAGCTCTACCCTTACACCGTGAATGTGGCCCCACCCAGTGTATATACAAGTGTGTGCGTGTGGTGCATTAAAATTGGGAGCAGGTGAGTCGGAGCAGAGGGAAAAAATTTCCCCTACTCCGACACACCCGTATCCCCCCCAAAAAAATGAATATGTATATGTGTGGTGCATTAAAAAAGGGAATGGAGGGACAAAGTGGTGGGGCAGGGACACAAATGGGGGGGACCACAGCGCTGCCAGGCACTGCAGTCCATCCCCTCTGATGGCTCCCCGCCCCAACTCACCCCTCCCCTTGGATGTGAGGTGCATTAAAATTGGAGGGGAGTTGAAGGGTGAAGACGGTGTTTCCACCCTTCCCCACCCCACCAAGAAATGTGTTGTGTGCCCTATGTGTATATTTACAAAGTGTATAGTGCAAGCTAGTGAAGTGAGTAAGAGGAGCGACCAGCGGGGCCTCACCCAACCCGGCGGGTATAGGTGGCACGCCCGCCCCCCAGCACCCCCACCCCCCGCCGCCCCCCACCTCATCCACCCGGCACCACAATGGGCGGACAGCCAGCGCAGCAGGGCTACCGGACAGCCCACCGGCCACCGGAGCCCGCCCGGGGCGCCAGGAGTTATACCGGAGTGGGGCAGGCCCCAAACCCTCGCCCGGCCCCCGGAGCCCGACGCCCGGGCCGGGGAGGGAGCCCCAGGCCCAGGGAGAGGGAGGGGGAGGGGCCGCAGGGCAGACAGGGAAGGGGGGGGGGGGCGGGGGAAGCGGGGAGAAGACGACAAGAAGGCGAAAGGGCGGCTGCAGGGCAGGAGGCGGGGGGGGGAGAGGAGGAGGGAGGGCGACAAGGGAAAAGGGACCGGGAGGCAGAGGAGGATGGGCGGGAGGAGGCGAGGAGGGAGAGGCGACGGGGGGGAGGAAGGGGGAGGGTAGAGGGAACCACGGGGCACACCGGAGGCCCACCCACCCCGAACCGCGCCGCCGGGCACGGAGCAGCGGACCGCGCCGGGACGGCACCGCCCCGGGCACCAGGGGAAGCACCCCAACACCGCACCCCACAGGGGGCCCAGGGAGCGGCCAAGACGCAACCGCCACCGAGCAGACAACGGGGGGGCAGAACCACCCCCGCCCGACCACAGGGGACGGCGTCAAGAAAATTGACTAATTAGCATGCAGTAACACCAAGTGTTGATGCTTAGTGCCCACTAGAAATAGATCTTAAGGAGTTATTGAGTATAGTGTCGTATAGTGTGGTATGCTCGAGCCCACTAGCAGCAACTAGGTTCCTGACTATATAAAAATAAAAACAATCAGATACAAAATACCAAATACAGGAGCAGCGAAAACAGAAGTTGTAACGATGTGGTGGCTCTCGTTAACAGGCAGAATCTTGGCAGGATTAAGTTGCCAAATTGAGATTAAAATATTCTATGTACATAGACCATATTTGTTTAAATCTTGATACTTGATTTTTATTTAAGGCAGAGATTTTTTCCATTGAGATATAATTTATTAGTAAGTTTAACCAGTGGTCGATATTTAGAGATTGTTTATTTTTCCAATTGACAAGGATTATTTTTTTAGCAATAGTAAGGGCTATAAATATAGATTGAGATTGTTTACATGGTAGCTCAGTTATTGTTAAGTCACCTAGTAAACACAATCTTGGAGATAAAGGAAGCCTACAGTTTAATATATCAGCGAGCTTTCCCAAGATTTTAGTCCAGAAATGCAGCACTGGAGTACATGACCATAAAGCATGAAGATAAGTATCGGCAGTGTTTTGTGAGCACTGGAGACAAATGTCGGAGTCAGAGAGTCCCATTTTTTTCATCATATATTGTGTAATATATGTTCTATGAAGTATCTTATATTGGATAAGTTGCAAATTTGTCTGTTTGGTCATTTTAAATACATTTTCACAGATTTGGGTCCAAAAGTCTGGTTCCGGAACTATAGACAAGTCTTTTTCCCATTTTAAAGTCGGTAAATACGTTTTATTTGTGTATAAAAATAACTTATATATTTTTGATATTTTCTTTATTGTTGTTGGAGAAAGCTTTATAATATCTTTAGCTAAGACAGGCAGTTGGAGCGTATCCTGAAGTGTTGGGATTTGTTTCTTAACCATATTTTTAACTTGCAGATAATGTAAGAAATTTCCCTTTTTTATTTCATATTTCTGGACCAAGTTTGTATATGATATAAACTTATTATCTGAGAAAAGATGATGAAGGTGTGTAATTCCTTTCTGCTCCCATAGGCTTAAATGGAACGACTGATTATTAAGTTGAAAGTCGGGGTTATGCCAAATGGGAGAGAGCCCACAGGGCGCCAATTGGGAGTTTGTAATTTCTAATGCCTTCCACCAGGCAGTCAGGGTGGCGGCTATCATTGGGTTTTTAAAACAATTATGTCGTCTTATTGATTTTGTAATAAAGAGTAAATCTGACAGTCTAAGATTATTACAATCCTTCTGCTCCAATTCCAACCAACAGTTAGTATCTCTGTTGGGTTGTGTCCATAGCACAAGATATTGTAGTTGATTAGCTAAATAATAGTACATAAAGTTTGGTGCCTCTAAACCTCCTTTAGATTTACTTTCCTGAAGAGTAGATAGACTAATTTTGGCTTTTTTTTAATTCCAATAGAATTTTATGATAGCAGAGTCCAGCGATTGGAACCAGTTAGACGTAGGTTTAAATGGAATCATTGAAAATAAATAATTAATCTTTGGTAAAACTTTCATTTTTATAGTAGCTATCCGTCCTATTAAAGAGATCGGAAGATTATTCCAGCGCTCCAGGTCACTACGGATACTATCCAATAATGGTGAAAAATTTAAAGAAGTTAATTCAGTTAACTTAGGTGAAATTTTAACACCTAAGTATTTTAAATTACCTGTAGGAAAGGAGTAGTGTGGATCCTGACTTGTAGGATTCCATGAATTTTCTGTAATAGGTAATAATGTTGATTTTGTCCAGTTAATAGAGTAATCTGATAAGTGAGAGAATTTAGTTATTAATTTAAATGCTTCCCCTAGCGAGATAGCAGGTTCTTCTAAATAGAGTAATATATCATCGGCATATAGATTAATTTTATGTTCTATTGTCCCGGAGTGGATTCCTTGGATCCGTCTATCCTGACGTATAGCTAATGCAAGCGGCTCAATAAATATAGCAAATAATAAAGGAGAAATTGGGCACCCTTGTCTTGTTCCCCTTTGTAAAGTAAAACTCTGTGATGTAATCCCATTAGTAGTAACTGTAGCTTTAGGAGAATCATATAATATTGAGACCCATTGAATGAATGACTCCCCGAAGCCGAATTTATTTAAGACAGCAAAGAGGAAGGACCAGTTAACTTTATCGAATGCTTTTTCTGCATCCAGCGAAATAACAACTGCCTTTTTATCATACCGCTGTGACATACTAATCAAGTTAAAGAGTCTCCTAATATTATTAGTAGAATGACGACCTTTAATAAAACCTGTTTGATCACTATGAATAATTGTCGAGATTACCGTCTCTAATCGAGATGCCAAGGCCTTAGCGATAATTTTAATATCGGTATTAATTAGTGATATCGGTCGGTAACTTGACGGGAGGGTAGGGTCTTTTTCTGGCTTTAATAAAAGTTTAATTGCTGCTATATTCATATCTTGACGTATATCACCTTTACTTTTAATTTCAGTTACTACTCTTAGAAATAATGGAGCAAACATTAACCAGAAATGTTTAAAAAATATAGCCGGAAAGCCGTCTGGACCAGGTGCTCTGCCATTAGGCATACTGTCTAAAGCACGATACAACTCATCTATAGTAAGCGGGGTATCGAGAATATCTTTATGTTCTATTGAACATTCAACACCATTCAATATCATTCAATATCTTTCAATATCATTCATCATCATTCAACATTATTCCAAATCATTCCACAGGTATTCATTCAGCTCTCCAGCCTTCACACGCCATTTCCCCAGAAATGGCATTTCTAGTTCTTATTGTGTGAAGGCTGGAGGCCTTCACACATATGTTATTCTACACCATTCCCGTTATTCTTATTATTATTATTATTATTGTGTGAAGGCTGGAGGCCTTCACACATGTTATTCTACACCATTCCCGTTATTCTTATTATTGTGTGAAGGCTGGAGGCCTTCACACATATGTTATTCTACACCATTCCCGTTATTCTTATTATTGTGTGAAGGCTGGAGGCCTTCACACATATGTTATTCTACACCATTCCCGTTATTCTTATTATTGTGTGAAGGCTGGAGGCCTTCACACATATGTTATTCTACACCATTCCCGTTATTCTTATTATTATTATTATTATATTTTATTCCTCGCACTTTTTTGTCCAGTTTCTTCTTCCACATTTTTCACCCGATTCACTCCGTTCCAATTTCAAACGATTCCAAATATTCACGCCTACAGCGCTTCCATTTTTCTTATTCCCACTATTCACGTGTTACCCGCAATTCCCGATTTCGTACCCGATTTTTCCCCATGTATTCTTAATGGGAGATTCAAAATTTCACATTTCCTTCCACATTTTTCATCCGATTCACTTCGTTCCAACTTCAATATGTTCCATCATGAGCTCTTCCAGCTTTTCAGTTCCAAAATTCACGCCTTACCCACAATTCCCAATTTCGTACCCTAATATTTCCTACATTCTACATTTCACATTTACTTCGACATTTTTCATCCGATTGACATCGTTTCAACTTCAATATATTCCACCAATTCAAGCCATGAGCTCTTCCAGCTTTTCAGTTCCAAAATTCACGCCTTACCCACAATTCCCGATTTCGTACCCGCACATTACCCACATTCTACATTTTCCATTTACTTCCACATTATTCATCCGATTGACGTCGTTCCAGCTTCAATATATTCCACAATTTCAAGCCATTAGCTCTTCCAGCTTTTCAGTTCCAAAATTCACGCCTTGCCCACAATTCCCGATTTCGTACCCGAATATTTCCCACATTCTACATTTTCCATTTACTTCCACATTATTCATCCGATTGACGTCGTTTCAACTTGAATATATTCCACCACTTCAAGCCATGAGCTCTTCCAGCTTTTCAGTTAAAAAATTTACGCCTGACCCACAATTCCCGATTTCGTACCCGAATATTTCCCACATTCTACATTTTCCATTTACTTACACATTATTCATCCGATTGACGTCGTTCCAGCTTCAATATATTCCAGCATTTCAAGCCATTAGCTCTTCCAGCTTTTCAGTTCCAAAATTCACGCCTTGCCCACAATTCCCGATTTCGTACCCGAATATTTCCCACATTCTACATTTTCCATTTACTTACACATTATTCATCCGATTGACGTCGTTCCAGCTTCAATATATTCCAGCAATTCAAGCCATGAGCTCTTCCAGCTTTTCAGTTCCAAAATTCACACCTTGCCCACAATTCCGGATTTCGTACCCGAATATTTCCCACATTCTATATTTCACATTTACTTCCACATTAGTCATCCGATTGACTTCGTTCCAACTTCAATATATTCCAGCAATTCAAGCCATGAGCTCTTCCAGCTTTTCAGTTCCAAAATTCATGCCTTACCCACAATTCCCGATTGCGTACCCGAATATTTCCCACATTCTACATTTCACATTTACTTCGACATTTTTCAACCGATTGACGTGGTTTCAACTTCAATATATTCCACCAATTCAAGCCATGAGCTCTTCCAGCTTTTCAGTTCCAAAATTCACGCCTTACCCACAATTCCCAATTTCGTACCCAAATATTTCCCACATTCTACATTTTCCATTTACTTCCACATTATTTATCCGATTGACTTCGTTCCAACTTCAATATATTCCACCATTTCACGTCATGAGCTCTTCCATCTTACCACCTAACTTACCACGTATGGCGGCCATTTTCCAACTTACCATGCACGGCGGCCATTTTAGACAAATGATATGCCCAGGTTTCTCGCCAACCTGGCCTCCCAAGGCGGTGGCCATTTTGGCCAATTGATTAGGTATGCGTGTGATTCTTGCCAGGATATTCCCCGACCTGAACAGGAAGTGACCAATATCAACAGGAAGTGACCTCATATCAACAGGAAGTGACCTAAAATCAACAGGAAGTGACCTGATTTTAACAGGAAATGACCCGATTTCAACAGGAAGTGACCTGATTTTAACAGGAAGTGACTTCATGTCAACAGGAAGTGACTTAAAATCAACAGGAAGTGACCCGATTTCAACAGGAAGTGACTTAATTTCAACAGGAAGTGACCTAAAATCAACAGGAAGTGACCTGTTTTTAACAGGAAGTGACCCAATTTCAACAGGAAGTGACCCAATTTTGACAGGAAGTGACCTGATATCAACAGGAAGTGACCCAATTTCAACAGGAAGTGACCCTATTTCAACAGGAAGTGACCCGATTTCAACAGGAAGTGGCCTGAAATCAACAGGAAGTGAGCATGCTAGTGCTAAGTTAGCATGCTAATGCTAGCTAATGCTAATTCTAGCTGAACATGCTAATGCTATTGCTAGCTTAGCATGCTAATGCTAATGTTAGCTCAGCATGTGAATGCTAATGTTAGCTTAGCATGCTAATGCTAATGTTAGCTTAGCATGCTAATGCTAAGTTAGCATGCTAATGCTAATGTTAGCTTAGCATGTTAATGCTAAGTTAGCATGCTAATGCTAATGTTAGCTTAGCATGCTAATGCTAATGTTAGCTTAACATGCTAATGCTAATGCTAAGTTAGCATGCTAATGCTAATGTTAGCATGCTAATGCTAATGTTAGCTTAGCATGCTAATGCTAATGTTAGCATGCTAATGCTAATGTTAGCTTAGCATGCCAATGCTAATGTTAGCTTAGAATGCTAATGCTAAGTTAGCACATTAATGCTAATGTTAACTTAGCATGCTAATGCTAGCTTAGTATACTAATGCAAATGTGACCTGATTTCAACAGAGTGACTATTACTCCATTGCTTAAGTTTGCCACTCCTTACACCATTGCGACTCGATTCTACCCTCCTTACTTCATTGCTTACTTAATTCTTCTCACTTTACTCCATTGCTTACCCGATTACTTGCTACTTCGTCCATTTCTTACTTGATTTCTTCCTTGTTTTCTTGTTTCTTGCTGATTTATTTTTACTTTTGTGGTATTTGTCTTCCTTCAACTGCTTCTAGATTTCTGGATGAATTTAAACCATTCCAACTTCAGCATGTTTAGCTCATTCCATGTCATTCAGTATCATTCAACATCATTCAATATCATTCAATATCTTTCAATATCTTTCAATATCATTCATCATCATTCAACATTATTCCAAATCATTCCACAGGTATTCATTCAGCTCTCCAGCCTTCACACGCCATTTCCCCAGAAATGGCATTTCTAGTTCTTCTTATTATTCTTATATTTTATTCCTCGCACTTTTTTGTCCAGCTTCTACTTCCACATTTTTCACCCGATTCACTCCGTTCCAATTTCAAACGATTCCAAATATTCGCGCCTAGAGCGCTTCCATTTTTCTTATTCCCACGATTCACGTGTTACCCGCAATTCCCGATTTCGTACCCGATTTTTCCCCATGTATTCTTAATGGGAGATTCAAAATTTCACATTTCCTTCCACAGTTTTCATCCGATTCACTTCGTTCCAACTTCAATATGTTCCATCATGAGCTTTTCAGTTCCAAAATTCACGCCTTACCCACAATTCACGATTTCGTACCCGAATATTTCCTACATTCTACATTTTTCATTTACTTCCACATTATTCATCCGATTGACTTCGTTCCAACTTCAATATATTCCAGCAATTCAAGCAATGAGCTCTTCCAGCTTTTCAGTTCCAAAATTCACGCCTTACCCACAATTCCCGATTTCGTACCCGCATATTACCCACATTCTACATTTTCCATTTACTTCCACATTATTCATCCAATTGACGTTGTTCCAGCTTCAATATATTCCACAATTTCAAGCCATTAGCTCTTCCAGCTTTTCAGTTCCAAAATTCACGCCTTGCCCACAATTCCCGATTTCGTACCCGAATATTTCCCACATTCTACATTTTCCATTTACTTACACATTATTCATCCGATTGACGTCGTTCCAGCTTCAATATAGTCCAGCAATTCAAGCCATGAGTTCTTCCAGCTTTTCAGTTCCAAAATTCACACCTTGCCCACAATTCCGGAATTCGTACCCGAATATTTCCCACATTCTATATTTCACATTTACTTCCACATTATCCATCCGACTGACTTCGTTCCAACTTCAATATATTCCAGCAATTCAAGCCATGAGCTCTTCCAGCTTTTCAGTTCCAAAATTCATGCCTTACCCACAATTCACGATTTCGTACCCGAATTTTTCCCAAATTCTACATTTCACATTTACTTCCACATTTTTCATCCGATTGACGTCGTTTCAACTTCAATATATTCCACCAATTCAAGCCATGAGCTCTTCCAGCTTTTCAGTTCCAAAATTCACGCCTTACCCACAATTCCCAATTTCGTACCCAAATATTTCCCACATTCTACATTTTCCATTTATTTCCACATTATTTATCCGATTGACTTTGTTCCAACTTCAATATATTCCACCATTTCACGTCATGAGCTCTTCCATCTTACCACCTAACTTACCACGTATGGCGGCCATTTTCCAACTTACCATGCACGGCGGCCATTTTAGACAAATGATATGCCCAGGTTTCTCGCCAACCTGGCCTCCCAAGGCGGTGGCCATTTTGGCCAATTGATTAGGTATGCGTGTGATTCTTGCCAGGATATTCCCCGACCTGAACAGGAAGTGACCAATATCAACAGGAAGTGACCTCATATCAACAGGAAGTGACTTAATTTCAACAGGAAGTGACCTAAAATCAACAGGAAGTGACCTGATTTTAACAGGAAATGACCCGATTTCAACAGGAAGTGACCTGATTTTAACAGGAAGTGACTTCATGTCAACAGGAAGTGACTTAAAATCAACAGGAAGTGACCCAATTTCAACAGGAAGTGACTTAATTTCAACAGGAAGTGACCTAAAATCAACAGGAAGTGACCTGTTTTTAACAGGAAGTGACCCGATATCAACAGGAAGTGACCCAATTTTGACAGGAAGTGACCTGATATCAACAGGAAGTGACCCAATTTCAACAGGAAGTGACCCAATTTCAACAGGAAGTGACCCAATTTTGACAGGAAGTGACCTGATATCAACAGGAAGTGACCCAATTTCAACAGGAAGTGACCCGATTTCAACAGGAAGTGACCCGATTTCAACAGGAAGTGGCCTGAAATCAACAGGAAGTGAGCATGCTAGTGCTAAGTTAGCATGCTAATGCTAGCTAATGCTAATTCTAGCTGAACATGCTAATGCTATTGCTAGCTTAGCATGCTAATGCTAATGTTAGCTCAGCATGCTAATGCTAATGTTAGCTTAGCATGTGAATGCTAATGTTAGCTTAGCATGCTAATGTTAATGTTAGCTTAGCATGTTAATGCTAAGTTAGCATGCTAATGCTAATGTTAGCTTAGCATGTTAATGCTAAGTTAGCATGCTAATGCTAATGTTAGCTTAGCATGCTAATGCTAATGTTAGCTTAGCATGCTAGTGCTAATGCTAAGTTAGCATGCTAATGCTAATGTTAGCATGCTAATGCTAATGTTAGCTTAGCATGCTAATGCTAATGTTAGCTTAGCATGCTAATGCTAATGTTAGCATGCTAATGCTAATGTTAGCTTAGCATGCCAATACTAATGTTAGCTTAGAATGCTAATGCTAAGTTAGCATGCTAATGCTAATGTTAGCTTAGCATGTTAATGCGAAGTTAGCATATTAATGCTAATGTTAACTTAGCATGCTAATGCTAGCTTAGTATACTAATGCAAATGTGACCTGATTTCAACAGAGTGACTATTACTCCATTGCTTAAGTTTGCCACTCCTTACACCATTGCGACTCGATTCTACCCTCCTTACTTCATTGCTTACTTAATTCTTCTCACTTTACTCCATTGCTTACCCGATTACTTGCTACTTCGTCCATTTCTTACTTGATTTCTTCCTTGTTTTCTTGTTTCTTGCTGATTTATTTTTACTTTTGTGGTATTTGTCTTCCTTCAACTGCTTCTAGATTTCTGGATGAATTTAAACCATTCCAACTTCAGCATGTTAAGCTCATTCCATGTCATTCAGTATCATTCAACATCATTCAATATCATTCAATATCATTCAATATCTTTCAATATCTTTCAATATCATTCATCATCATTCAACATTATTCCAAATCATTCCACAGGTATTCATTCAGCTCTCCAGCCTTCACACGCCATTTCCCCAGAAATGGCATTTCTAGTTATTATTATTATTATTATATTTTATTCCTCGCACTTTTTTGTCCAGTTTCTTCTTCCACATTTTTCACCCGATTCACTCCGTTCCAATTTCAAACGATTCCAAATATTCACGCCTACAGCGCTTCCATTTTTCTTATTCCCACTATTCACGTGTTACCCGCAATTCCCGATTTCGTACCCGATTTTTCCCCATGTATTCTTAATGGAAGATTCAAAATTTCACATTTCCTTCCACATTTTTCATCCGATTCACTTCGTTCCAACTTCAATATGTTCCATCATGAGCTCTTCCAGCTTTTCAGTTCCAAAATTCACGCCTTACCCACAATTCCCAATTTCGTACCCTAATATTTCCTACATTCTACATTTCACATTTACTTCGACATTTTTCATCCGATTGACATCGTTTCAACTTCAATATATTCCACCAATTCAAGCCATGAGCTCTTCCAGCTTTTCAGTTCCAAAATTCACGCCTTACCCACAATTCCCGATTTCGTACCCGCACATTACCCACATTCTACATTTTCCATTTACTTCCACATTATTCATCCGATTGACGTCGTTCCAGCTTCAATATATTCCACAATTTCAAGCCATTAGCTCTTCCAGCTTTTCAGTTCCAAAATTCACGCCTTGCCCACAATTCCCGATTTCGTACCCGAATATTTCCCACATTCTACATTTTCCATTTACTTCCACATTATTCATCCGATTGACGTCGTTTCAACTTGAATATATTCCACCACTTCAAGCCATGAGCTCTTCCAGCTTTTCAGTTAAAAAATTTACGCCTGACCCACAATTCCCGATTTCGTACCCGAATATTTCCCACATTCTACATTTTCCATTTACTTACACATTATTCATCCGATTGACGTCGTTCCAGCTTCAATATATTCCAGCAATTCAAGCCATGAGCTCTTCCAGCTTTTCAGTTCCAAAATTCACACCTTGCCCACAATTCCGGATTTCGTACCCGAATATTTCCCACATTCTATATTTCACATTTACTTCCACATTAGTCATCCGATTGACTTCGTTCCAACTTCAATATATTCCAGCAATTCAAGCCATGAGCTCTTCCAGCTTTTCAGTTCCAAAATTCATGCCTTACCCACAATTCCCGATT